>NC_036860.1:66036371-66063064 GCF_002910315.2 Salvelinus sp. IW2-2015
TGCGTGGGCTGGGTCTTTGACAATTGCTTTAGGTCCTTCCTCTGACACCGCCGTGGTGTGAGGTCCCGTGGATGGCAGGCGCTTTTGTCCAAGTGATGTACTGGGGCCGTACGAACTACTCTCTGGAATGTGCCTTGCGGTCGGAGGCCGGGCAATTTGCCGTACCAGGCAGTGATGCAAACCGGTCAGGATGCTCTCTGATGTTGCAGGCTAGTAGGAACCTTTTGAAGGACCCATGCCAAACTTTTTAGTTTCCTGAGGAGGAGAATAGGCTTTGTCGCGTCCCTCTTAACAGCACATAGGTGTTCCTATTTGTCCCAGGTGGGAAGCGCAAGTGTGGAGTGCAATAGATGAAAGAGATTGCATCATCTGTGGGCACAACTACAAATACCTGAGGTGTGGTTAGACTGTTAAACTCCTTCCAAAACTCACATTAAGCGTCTCAATCAAAATTCAACTTAGAATGCGGCTTCCTAGTTTGCAACAAACGGCATCCTTCACTTCATGCCTGCCAAAATAGCCTTCGTGAAAACTGACTATCCTACCCAATCCTTGACTTCGGCGATGTCATTTACAAAATAGCCTCCAACACTCTACTCAGCAAATTGGATTGCAGTCCTATCAACAGTTGCCATCTGTATTTGTCAACTGAAGAATCCATATACTACCCACCACTGCGCACCTGTATGCTCTCGTTGGCTGGCCCTCCCTTCATATTTGCTCCGCCAAACCCACTGCTCCAGGTCATCTATAAGTAACCTTTTGTAGGTAAAGCCCCACCTTATCTCAGCTCCACTGGTCACCATAGCAGCACCCAATCCGTAGCACGCGATCCAAAAGGTATATTCTCACCTGGTCACCCCCAAAGCCAATTCCTCCTTGGCCAGCCTTCCTTCCAGATTCTCGCTGCCAATGATGCGAACAAACTGCAAAAATCACTGAAGCGTGGAGACTCATATCTCCCCTCACTAGCTTTAGCACCAGCTGTCAGAGCAGCTCAACAGATCACTGCAACCTTACATAGCCCATCTGTAAATTAGCCCACCAACTACTCATCCGCCTTACTTTATTTATCTTACTCGCTTGCACCCCAGTATCTCTACTTGCACACTCATTCTTCTGCACAATCTATCACGTCCAGTGTTTAATTGGCTATATTGTACATTATTTTGCCACATGGCCTATTTATTGCCTTACCTCTCCCTTATCCTACCTCAATTTGACACACACTATAGTTATAGACTTTTCTTCATTGTATTTATTGACTGTATGTTTGTTTCATTCATGTGTAACTCTGTGTTGTTGTTTTGTTCGCACTGCTTTGGCTTTGTTTGGGCCAGGTCGCAGTTGAAATTGAGAACGGTTGTTCTCCAACTAGCTCCTACCTGGTTAAATAAAGGTGAAATATAAGATTAATTTAATACATGAAATATGTTGTTGATGAAGGACAGGTGGGTGGCGGGCATGTGTAATAAAGATAAAAGCCAATACCTTGTATATTTTGTGCATACATATCTATACGCTACATTGAGGTTTTTTCTTCATTATTTTAGGCTATCTTGGCATTAGTGGAATCAGCCTAAATTTAGGGCCTAACTGTATGGCCTACATGCACAAAATACCTACATGCCAACTTGGAACAGGCAGAAACAAGTTCATGTCATCCATGGAGGCAAAAAAGGTAAGGTCGAAGGTTTAATGAAATAAGAGAAGACTGTTGAACATGGAGTTGACAATAAAGAGAAGGCAGGGACAGAAAAATGTATGTTTGGAAAAGATTTGGTGAAGGGTATAAGAGGATTGAGTGACAGCAGTGCCTATGATGATGTGGTGATGATTGTGAGGCGCATACAATTCAACAGTCACAAGAAGGGGACTTCAAATAAGGAAGTTCAAGGGAACTGTAGGTACTGTTCAGAGGGTTAAATATAAATTGAAATCTGGACACTGACTGTGGGTCTATAACCTCTCGCATAGCCTTAATATGAACTCCTGCAGAATTAAGCATTTCTTGCAGAAAAAATTATACACCAAACCAAATGTAGGCAAAATGTTGAATCGAGAACAGGCGTGAGAAATAGGATTTCTTTTCAGCGTCTTGAGAGAACGTGAACACTCAGTTTAGATACCTTCTCTAGAGGTGCTATCTTTATCAGCATCATAAAATATGCACCAAGACGAAACTGAAATCTATCAAAACATGTTAGCGGCTCGTTTTCACAGCAATTCTATTTTCCTCTTACAACCGGTCAAATTGATGTTATTTGGAATCTTGCATAGAAAATCTTCTCCGCTTTTTTTTCAGTTGGTTGTATTTTCTCCCCCTGTCCCGTAAACATCTTTGTTCCAGGAAAGAAGACAGAGAAAAACCTTACTTGATTCAACTACAGGAACCAAGAATATAAATGCAACATGTAAAGCATTGGGTCCACTATGTTTAATGAGCTGAAATAAAAGTAGTCCAGAAATGTTCCATACAAACACAAAAAGCTTATTTCTCTCAAATCTTGTGCACAATTTGTTTACATCCCTGTTAGTGAGAATTTCTCCTTGCCAAGATAATCCATCCACCTGACAGGTGTGGCTTATCAAGAAGCTAATTAAACAGCATGATCATTCACACAGGTGCGACTTGTGCTAGAGACAATAAAAGGCCCCTCTAAACTGTGCAGTTTTTGTCACACAACACAATGCACAGATGTCAAGTTTTGAGGGAGCGTGCAATTTGCATGCTGACAGCAGGAATGTCCACCAGAGCTGTTGCCGAGAATTTGAATGTATTTCTCTTCATAAAGCCGCCACCTCAACGTCGTTTAGAGAATTTGGCAATATGTCCCAATCGGCCTCACAACTGCAGACCACGTGTATGGCATGTGTGGGCAAGCGCGTTTGCTGATGTCAAACATTGTGAACAGAGGTGCCCCATGGTGACTGTGGGGTTATGGTATGGGCAGGCAAAAGCTACACACAATGAACACAATTGCATTTATCGATGACAATTTGAATGCCAGAAATACCGTGACGAGGCCCATTTTTTTAAGGTACTGATCTTTGACAACAGATGCATATTGTATTCGCAGTCATGTGAAATCTATAGATTAAGGCTTAATTTATTTATTTCAATTGACTGATCTTCCTTATATGAACTGTAAACTCTAATGCAATATATTGACTTACAAATCAAAAGGTGTTTGTTTGTGGATAGTGATTACATTTGTGGAAATGATTTACATTGTGGATTGTGATTTACATTTGTGGATTGGTGATTTACATTGTGGAAGTGATTTACATTTGTGGAAAGTGATTTACATTTGGGATTGGTGATTTACATTTGTGGATTGGTGATTTACATTTGTGGAAAGTGATTTACATTTGTGGATTGGTGATTTACATTTGTACTTATTTTGTACAGATCATAATACAACGAATACAAAATGCATGCTGCGTGTTCACAATACATTTGGCATGATATTGATCCCATAATAGTACACTTGTCACAGATTGCACCACCAAGACATGATTACTACTAAGAGTCGAGGCTCGGACCCTCATTGGCTGAATTTGCTCTCCGCCTTTTCAGCAACTTTTCAGGAAAAAAACCTGTCATTTCTGCATTTGTCTATTTCATTACTGTAACAGATCCCGAGAACGACCTACAGACGGCATCTTACCTGCTGTAGACATCATGCATAAGGTTTTCTCCCGATTCACGCCATGTTTGGATCGGGTAAAAGACACCTACAATGTCTTACTGGCTTGGCGCAAATTCCATCGGCCTAGTGGTAAGTTACCTTGGTGATGTCGACGTGTTTAACAGAGACCGACCACACAGACTCAAATTCTTGTTTGGATGATATGTATCGGAATGTCTGTCTGCGTTTTTTGGTTTTGCGGTCTAGTTTGATTGCTTTGTGGACCTTTTAGTCGGCAAAATATAGTTGTGGTCATTAGAACTATGCACTTCAACTTGCAGTAGAGTAACGCTCGATGAGCGCAACGATTCAACTTGCAGTAGAGTAACGCTCGATGAGCGCAACGATTCAACTTGCAGTAGAGCAACGCTCGATGAGCGCAACGATTCAACTTGCAGTAGAGTAAGGCTCGATGAGCGCAACGATTCAACTTGCAGTAGAGTAACGCTCGTTGAGCGCAACGATTCAACTTGCAGTAGAGTAGCGCTGTTGAGCGCAACGATTCCATGATAACCTTCTGTAATCTTATATTAGGCCTAGGAAAACTTGAGCTTTGACAGTGTAATATTAAGTCATTGTAAATGTTTAAGCACATGAATTAGGTGTACCATTTGTTTATTGCTTATTTGATCTGATCATAAATTCATTTATATTATAACCGATTGTATCACTTGTGCATAAGGACTTAAAAGTTTGTCCTTTATCTCACCAGCCTTCCCAAAGTAACCTACATCTGTTCTACCAGATACAGTATCAGTTATCTGAAGATGCCCTAACAAGCAACCTGGCTTCATGAGATATGATAAGGTTATCCATTCCTTGGCGACCTTAAGTACATTTTATTATTCATTGATGGGCAGGATAAACCCTGGGAGGTTATTCACATAACGTTGGCATACTGTCTTCACGTTGTCCTCCTCCCCCTCTAAAATAGCGCGTATAATTGATTGTACCTTGTAAAGCACTGAGCTGTCTGTTCAAATGACTAGTACACAGCTCAGACACCCATGCATACTCCACAAGAACCCTGACCTGTTTCACCGGACGTGCTACCTGTCCCAGACCTGCTGTTTTCAACTCTCTAGAGACAGCAGGAGCGGTAGAGATACTCAGAATGATCGGCTATGAAAAGCCAACTGACATTTACTCCTGAGGTGCTGACCTGTTGCACCCTCGACAACCACTGTCATTATGTTATTTGACCCTGCTGGTCATCTATGAACATTTGAACATCTTGGCCATGTTCTATTATAATCTCCACTATGCACAGCCAGAGAGGATGGCCACCCCTCATAGCCTGGTTCCTCTCTAGGTTTCTTCCTAGGTTCTGGCCTTTCTAGGGAGTTTTTCCTAGCCACATTGTTTCTACACCTGCATTGCTTGCTGTTTGGGTTTTAGGCTGAGTTTCTGTACAGCACTTTGTGACATCAGCTGATGTAAGAAGGGCTTTATAAATACATTTGATTGATTGATGCCACAGGGGTCTCTTCATAGTACCCAAGTCCAGAACGGACTCTGGAAATCGCACAGCCATGACTACATGTACAGTAACTCTATTCACATCATGCAATGAGTAAAGTCTGATTTAAAACACAGATAAAACTACACCTTATGGAACGATGCGGACTGTGAAGAGACACACACACAAGCGCACACGCATGCATACGCACACACGCCAGCAGAGGCACTCTACACACCGTATGTATGGTGCTATTATACATGTTGTATTTTAGATAAGTAGTGGTGAAATAATGTTATATGTACCATTTTAATTCTTTTTTTGCCTTAACTTGTTTGGACCCCAGGAAGAGTAGCTGCAGCCTTGGCAGGAACTAATGGGGATCCATAATAAACCCCAGGAAGAGTAGCTGCTGCCTTGGCAGGAACTAATGGGATCCATAATAAACCCAGGAAGAGTAGCTGCAGCCTTGGCAGGAACTAATGGGGATCCATAATAAAACCCAGGAAGAGTAGCTGCAGCCTTGGCAGGAACTAATGGGATCCATTAATAAACCCCAGGAAGAGTAGCTGCAGCCTTGGCAGAACTAATGGGGTATCCATAATAAACCCCAGGAAGAGTAGCTGCAGCCTTGCAGGAACTAATGAGATCCATAATAAACCCCAGGAGAGTAGCTGCAGCCTTGGCAGTAATAATGGACTATAAACCCCAGGAAGAGTAGCTGCACCTTGCAGGAACTAATGGGGATCCAAATAAACCCCAGGAAGAGTAGCTGCAGCCTTGCAGGAAACTAATGGGGATCCATAATAACCCAGGAAGAGTAGCTGCAGCCTTGCAGGAACTAATGGAATCCATAATAAACCCAGGAAGAGTAGCTGCAGCCTTGGCAGAACTAATGGAGCCACTAATAAACCACAGAAGAGTAGCTGCAGCCTGGCAAGGAACTAATGGGGATCCATAATAAACCCCAGGAAGAGTAGCTGCAGCCTGGCAGGAACTAATGGGGAGCCATAATAAACCCCAGGAAGAGTAGCTGCAGCTGGCAGGAATAATGGGACCAGTATAACCCAGCGAAGAGTAGCTGCAGCCTTGGCAGGAAACTAATGGGGATCCATAATAAACCACAGGAAGAGTAGCTGCAGCCTGGCAGGAACTAATGGGATCCATAATAAACCGCCAGAAGAGTAGCTGCAGCCTTGGCAGGAACTAATGGATCCATAATAAACCCCAGAAGAGAGTAGCTGCAGCCTTGCAGGAACTAATGGGGATCCATAATAAACCCAGAAGAGTAAAGCTGCTGCCTTGGCAGGAACTAATGGGGATCCATAATAAACCCCAGGAAGAGTAGCTGCAGCTTGGCAGGAACTAATGGGGATCCATAATAAACCAGGAAGAGTAGCTGCAGCCTTGGCAGGAACTAATGGGGATCCATAATAACACAGGAAGAGTAGCTGCAGCCTTGGCAGGAACTAATGGGGATCCATAAATAAAACCCCAGGAAGAGTAGCTGCTGCCTTGGCAGGAACTAAATGGGGATCCAAATAACCACAGGAAGAGTAAGCTGCAGCCTGACAGGAACTAATGGGGATCCATAATAAACCGAGAATATGGCAGGACAGGACTATGGGACCTAAACCCGGAAGAGTAGCTGCAGCATGCAGAACTAAACATATAAAAGAGAATTAGCTCAAGCTGGAAAGGAAACTAATGGGGATCCATAAAAACCCCAGGAAAGAGAGTAAGCCTCGGACAAGGAGATAACCAGGAGTAGCTGCTGCAGAACATGGGTATAAAGCCCGGGTAGCCATGGAGGAACTGGATCCATAATAACGAAAGTACGCAGCCGCAGGAACAATGGGACATAAACAGGAGGAGTAGTCAGCTGCAGAACAAGGGACAAATACCAGTACTCGAGCCGGCAGGAACTAATGGGGTCTATCCCGAATATGCAGCTTGGAATAAGACCATGCCAGGAAGAGTAGCTGCAGAGCCTTGGCAGGGAACTAATGGGGAACCATAATAAACCCCAGGAAGAGTAGCTGGCAGCCTTGAGGCAAGTCCCGTAAAACCAAAGTATGCACCTGGGGACAGATCCAATAACCGAGAGTATGCTGACCGCAGGAACGAGGAGTACACCCAGAAGAGTAGCTGCAGCACTTGGCAGTGAAACTAACTGGGGGTCCATCAATAAATACAAACAACAAAGAACAACAACAAAGGTCTCTGCCTCTCAATCCATAGCTTGTAAATCGTTGTAATTCCTGATTGACCTATACATTTACATTATATAGTGGCACGTTACATATCAAAGTGTCAACCCCCCCCCCCCTCCAAATGTAAGGATAATTGATTGTAACCATTTTAAATAGGACAACTAGACTGCTTAATCTTGGATTACACTAGCCACACCTGCCTTTTTTGACCTAGGGCCAGTGTTTCAGAAAGCCTGTCTCAGCTAAACTAATTAAAGTGTAGGAAAGCCTAAGTACATGTAAGAAGGCCAAGTACATTTTAACTTACCTGTCACAGTATCAGTACCTTGACCAATGGGCCAAAGGGTCATGGACTTGAATTATGCCATCGCTTACAGTCTCTAAAATACTAAGGCTAAGCCTGAAAATGGCAATCCTGTTCACTATATATAGGTGAGCACTCTTTTGACCTGAAGCCCTATGGGCCCTGTTTTTTAAAAATGTAGTGCACTATATAGGGAAAGTGTGCCAATTTCGGAACGCAATATAAGTAATTTTCCCTGTGGTTAACCTGGCTGGTTTACAGTAACAGGTCTGGAGTAACTACCTGCTGGGTTATCAGTAACATGTCTGGAGTAAACTACCTGGCTGGTTTTACTAGTAACAGGTCTGAGGTACTACTGCGGTTTAGGCAGTATACAGGTCTGGAGGTAAACTACCTGGCTGGTTACAGCTAACAGGTCTGGAGGTCAACTCCTGGCTGGTTTACAGTAACAGGTCTGGAGGTAACTACCTGGCTGGGTTTACAGTAACAGGTCTGGAGAGTAACTACCTGGCTGTTTACATAATCAGGTCTGGAGGTAAACTACCGGCTGGTTATTACAGTACAAGTAACAGGTCTGGAGGTAACTGACCTGGCTGGTTGTACAGTACATACAGGTCTGGGAGGGATACTACCTGGCTGGTTTATAGATAACAGATCTGGAGGGAACTCGGTATACCGACAGGGCTTTGGTGTTAATAATAGTAACATGCCTCATGAAATCTCCTGACGTCTCACTGGCATTGGCAGCAGCAACTGGTCAACACAAATCTATTTCTGACCAAGGCCTACGTCTGAAATTGCAAACCCTATTACTTTTGTGGAGAAAAACTTTCCGACCGGAGTTCACGAGGGCTCTGTTGAAAACTAGTGCATCTTAATAGGAATAGGTGTGAAATTTTGGACGTAGCCTTGGTCAGAAATAGATGTGCTTGGACCAGTTGCCTGTGCAATTGCCAGTGAGACGTGCCCAGAGAGATTTCGAATGAGGCATGTTACTATTATTAACACCAAAGCCCTGTGGTTGATTACCGAGTTCCCTCCAGATCTGTTACTATAAAAACCAGCCAAGGTAGTTCCCTCCAGGGACCCTGTTTACTGTACTGTAAACCAGCCAGGTAGTTTACCTCCAGACCTGTGTAACTGTAGCTGTAAAAACCAGCCAGGTTAGTTACCTCCAGACCTGTTACTGTTAACCAGCCAGTAGTTACCGCCAAGACCTGTTACTGTAAACCAGCCAGGTAGTTACCTCCAGACCTGTTTACTGTAACCAGCCAGGCGGTAGTTACCGTCCAGACCTGGTTACTTGTAAAACCAGCCAGGTAGTTACCCTCCAGACCTGTTACTGTAATAAACAGCCAGGTAGTTACCTCCAGAACTGTTACTGTAGAACCAAGCCAGCTAGTTACCATCCAGGACATGTTACATGTAAACCAGCAGGTTAGTTACCTCCAGACCTGTTACTGGTAAAAGCCAGCCAAGGTAACCAACAGGGAAGAATACGTATATTTGCGTCCCGAAAATGGCACCCCTATTCCCTATATAGTGCACTACATTTTAAACAGGGGCCCATAGGACTCAGTCAAAAAGGTAGTGCACCTATATAGTTAAACAGGTTGCCATTTCAGGCTTTTAGCCTTAGTATTTAGAGAACTGTAAGCCGAGGCATAATTAAAGTCCGATGACCCTTTGGCCCTTGGTCAAGGTGACTGTACTGTGACAAGGTACAGTTAAAATGTACTTAGGCCTTCTTACATGTACCTTTAGGCTTTCCTACACTTTAATGTAAGTTAGCTGAGGACAGCTTTCTGAACACCCTGGGCCCTAGGTCAAAAAAGCGCAAGGTGTGCGAGTGTATCCAAAGTTAAGCAGTCATAGTTGGTCCTATTTAAAATGACGTACAATCAATTATCCCTTAATTAGAGGCGGGGGGGGGTGAACCACTTTAATTATACGTGCACGATATAATGTAATGTATAGGTCAACTCAGGATACAACGATTTAACAACTATGGATGAGAACGCAGAGACCTTTCGTTGTTGTTTGTTTTGTTGTTTGTATTTATTATGGGCATCCCCAATTAGTCTACTGCCCAAGGCTGCAGCTACTCTTCCTGGTCTATTATGGGAATCCCCATTAGTTCCTGCCAAAGGCAGCGAGCTACTCTTCCTGGGTTTATTATGGATCCCCATTAGTCACTGCGCCAAGGCTGCAGCTACTCTTCCTGGGGTTTATTGATGATCCCCATTAGTTCCTGCCAAAGGCTGCAGCTACTCTTCCTGGGGTTTATGTATGGCTCCCATTAGTCCTGCCAAGGGCTGCAAGTACTCGTTCCTGGGTTTATTATGGATCCCCATTAAGTTCCTGCCAAGCTGCAGCTAACTCTTCCTGGGGTATATGGGATCCCCATTAGTTCCTGCCAAGCTGCAGCTTAGCTCTTCCTGTGGGGTTTATTATGGATACCCCATAGTTCCTGCCAAGGCTGCAGCTACTCTTCCTGGGGTTTATTATGGACCCCATTAGTTCCGGCCAGGCTGCGCTTACTCTTCCTGTGGTTTATTATGGATCCCCATTAGTTCCTGCCAAGGCTGCAGCTACTCTTCCTGGGGTTTTAAAATTAATTGGGATCCCCATTAGTTCCTGCCAAGGCTGCAGCTACTCTTCCTGGGCGTTTATTTTATTGCTCCCATTAGTTCCTGCCAAAGGCTGCAGCTACTCTTCCTGGGGTTTATTATGGATCCCCATTAGTTCCTGTCCAGGCTGCAGCTTAACTCTTCCTGTGTTTATTATGGCTCCGCGATTTAGTTCCTGCCAAGGCTGCCAGCTTACTCTTCCTGGGTTTATTATGGATCCCCATTAGGTTCCTGTCAAGGCTGCAGCTATTCTTCCTGGGGTATTATTATGGATCCCCATTATTCCTGTCCAGGCTGCAGCTACTCTTCCTGTGGTTTATTATGGATCCCCATTAGTTCCTGCCAAGGCAGCACTTTACTTCTTCCTGGGGTTTATTATGGATCCCCATTAGTCCTGCCAAGGCCTGCAGCTACTCTTCCTGTGGTTTATATATGAATCCCCATTAGTTCCTGCCAAAGGCCTGCAAGCTACTTCTTCCGATGGGTTTATTATGGATCCCCATTAGTTTCCTGCCAAAGGCTGCAGCTACTCTTCCTGGGTTTATTATGGATTCCCATTAGTTCCTGCACAAGGCAGCCAGCTCTCTCCTGGGGTTTATTATGGTCCCCATTATGTTCCTGCCGAAGGCTGCAAAGGCTACTCTTCCTGGGTTTATTTATGATCCCCATAGTTCCTGCCAAAGGCTGCAGCTACTCTTCCTGGGGTTTTATTATGGATCCCCATTAGTTCCGCCAAGGCGTGCAGCTACTCTTCCTGTGGTTTATTATTGGATCCCCATAGTCCTGCCAAGGCTGCAGCTACTTCTTCCTGGGTTTATTTATGGCATCCCCATTTAGTTCCTGCCAAGGCTGCAGCTACTCTTCCTGGGGTTTATTATGGCTCCCCATTAGTTCCTGCCAAGGCTGCACTACTCTTTCCTGGGGTTTGATTATGGATCCCAATTAGTTCCTTCCAGCTGCAGCTACTCTTCTACTTGTGGTTTAGTTATTGCCTCCCCATGAGTTCCTGCCAACGGCTGCAGCTACTCTTCCTGCGGGTTTATTATGGATCCCCATTAGTTCCTGTTCCAAGCGTTGCAGCTAACTCTTCCTGGGTTTATTATGATCCCCATAGTTCCTGCCAAGGCTGCAGCTTACTCTTCCTGGGGTCTTATTATGGATCCCATTAGTTCCTGGCAAGGCTGCAGCTACTCTTCCTGGGGGTTTTAAAATATAGCTCCCCATTAGTTCCTGCCAAGCTGCAGCTACTCTTCCATGGGTATTATGGATCCTCATTAGTTCCTGCCAAGGCTGCAGCTACTCTTTTCCTGGGTTTATTATGGGATCCCCATTAGTTCCTGCCAAGAGGCTGCAGCGTACTCTTCTGTGGTTTATTATGGATCCCCATTAGTTCCTGCCAAGCTGCAGCTACTCTTCCTGGAGGTTATTATGGATCCCCATTTAGTTTCCTGCCAAGGCTGCAGCTACTCTTCCTGGGTTTTTATGGATCCCCATTAGTTCCTGCCAAGGCAGCAAGCTACTCTTCCTGGGTTTAATTATGGCATCCCCATTATTCCTGCCAAGGCGGCAGCTACTCTTCCTGCGGTCCAAACAAGTTAAGGCAAAAATAAAAGAATAAAATGGTACATATAACATTATTTCACCACTACTATCTAAAATACAAACATGTTATAATAGCCACCATACATACGTGTGTGTAGAGTGCCTCTGCTGCGTGTGTGCGTATGCATGCGTGTGCGCTGTGTGTGTGTGTCTCTTCACAGTCCGCATCGTTCCATAAGGTGTAGTTTTATCTGTGTTTAAATCAGACTTTACTCATTGCATGATGTGGAATAGATTACTGTACATGTAGTCATGGCTGTGCGATTTCCAGAGTCCGTTCTGGACTGGGTACTATGAAGAGACCCCTGGTGGCATCAATCAATCAAATGTATTTATAAAGCCCTTCTTACATCAGCTGATGTCACAAAGTGCTGTACAGAAACTCAGCCTAAAACCCAAACAGCAAGCAATGCAGGTGTAGAAACAATGTGGCTAGGAAAAACTCCCTAGAAAGCCAGAACCTAGGAAGAAAACCTAGAGAGGAACCAGGCTATGAGGGGTGGCCAGTCCTCTTCTGGCTGTGCATAGTGGAGATTATAATAGAACATGGCCAAGATTTCAAATGTTCATAGATGACCAGCAGGGTCAAATAACAATAATGACAGTGGTTGTCGAGGGTGCAACAGGTCAGCACCTCAGGAGTAAATGTCAGTTGGCTTTCATAGCCGATCATTCTGAGTATCTCTACCGCTCCTGCTGTCTCTAGAGAGTTGAAAACAGCAGGTCTGGGACAGGTAGCACGTCCGGTGAACAGGTCAGGTTCTTGTGGAGTATGCATGGGTGTCTGAGCTGTGTACTAGTCATTGAACAGACAGCTCAGTGCTTTACAAGGTACAATCAATTATACGGCTATTTAGAGGGGGAGGAGACAACGTGAAGACAGTATGCCAACGTTATGTGAATAACCTCCCAGGGTTTATCCTGCCCATCAATGAATAATAAAATGTACTTAAGGTCGCCAAGGAAATGGATAACCTTATCATATCTCATGAAGCCAGGTTGCTTGTTAGGCATCTCAGATAACTGATACTGTATCTGTAGAACAGATGTAGGTTACTTTGGGAAGGCTGGTGAGATAAAGGACAAACTTTAAGATCCTTATGCACAAAGTGATACAAATCGGTTATAATATAAATGAATTATATGATCAGATCAAATAAGCAATAAACAAATGGTACACCAATTCATGTGCTTAAACATTTACAATGACTTAATATTACACTGTCAAAGCTCAAGTTTTCCCTAGGCCTAATATAAAGATTACAGAAGGTTATTCATGGAATCGTTGCGCTCAACAAGCGCTACTCACTGCAAGTTGAATCGTTGGCGCTCAACGAGCGTTACTCTACTGCAAGTTGAATCGTTGCGCTCATCGAGCCTTACTCTACTGCAAGTTGAATCGTTGCGCTCATCGAGCGTTGCTCTACTGCAAGTTGAATCGTTGCGCTCATCGAGCGTTACTCTACTGCAAGTTGAATCGTTGCGCTCATCGAGCGTTACTCTACTGCAAGTTGAAGTGCATAGTTCTAATGACCACAACTATATTTTGCCGACTAAAAGGTCCACAAAAGCAATCAAACTAGACCGCAAAACCAAAAAACGCAGACAGACATTCCGATACATATCATCCAAACAAGAATTTGAGTCTTGTGTTGGAGTCGGTCTCTTGTTAACACGTCGACATCACCAACGTAACTTACCACTAGGCCGCATGGAATTTGGCCAGACCAGTAAAGACATTGTAGTTGTCTTACGCCGATCCAAAACATGGCCGTTTTGAATCGGGAGAAAACCTTATGCATGATGTCTACAAGCAGTAAGATGCCGATCACCTGTAGGTCGTTTCTCGGGATCTGTTACAAGTACATGAAATAGACAAATGCAGAAAGGAAGGTTTTTCCTTGAAAAAGTTGCTGAAAAGGGCGGAGAAGCAAATTCAGCAATGAGGGTCCGAGCCTCGACTCTTAAGTAGAATCATGTCTTGGTGGTTTGCAATCTGCTGACAAGCTGGTACTATTATGGATCAATATCATGCCAAATGTATTGTGAACACGCAGCATGCATTTGTATCGTGTAATTATTTTGATCTGTACAAATAATTACAAATGTAAATCACCAATCCACAAAATGTAGAATTCACTTTCCACAAATGTAAAATCACCGAATCCACAAATTGTAAATCACGCAATCCACAAATGTAAATCACCTTTCCACAAATGTAAATCACCAATCCACAAATGTAAATCACCAATCCACAAATGTAAATCACTTTCCACAAATGTAAATCACTATCCACAAACAAACACCTTTTGATTTGTAAGTCAATATATTGCATTAGAGTTACAGTTCATATAAGGAAATCAGTCAATTGAAATAAATAAATTAAGCCTTAATCTATAGATTTCACATGACTGCGAATACAGATATGCATCTGTTGGTCAAAGATACAGTACCTTAAAAAAATGGGCCTCGTCACGGTATTTCTGGGCATTCAAATTGTCATCGATAAAATGCAATTGTGTTCATTGTGTGTAGCTTTTGCCTGCCCATACCATAACCCCACAGTCACCATGGGGCACTCTGTTCACAATGTTGACATCAGCAAACCGCTTGCCCACACAATGCCATACACGTGGTCTGCAGTTGTGAGGCCGATTGGACATATTGCCAAATTCTCTAAAACGACGTTGGTGGCGGCTTATGGAAGAGAAAATAACATTCAAATTCTCGGGCAACAGCTCTGGTGGACATTCCTGCTGTCAGCATGCAAATTGCACGCTCCCTCAAAACTTGACATCTGTGGCATTGTGTTGTGTGACAAAACTGCACAGTTTAGAGGGGCCTTTTATTGTCTCTAGCACAAGGTGCACCTGTGTAATGATCATGCTGTTTAATTAGCTTCTTGATAAGCCACACCTGTCAGGTGGATGGATTATCTTGGCAAAGGAGAAATTCTCACTAACAGGGATGTAAACAAATTTGTGCACAAGATTTGAGAGAAATAAGCTTTTTGTGTGTATGGAACATTTCTGGGATCTTTTATTTCAGCTCATTAAACATGGGACCAATGCTTTACATGTTGCATTTATATTTTGGTTCACTGTAGTTGACATCAGTAAGTTTTCTCTGTCTTCTTTCCTGGAACAAAGATGTTTAGGGACCGGGGGAGAAAATACAACAACTGAAAAAAAACGGGAAAGATTTTCTATGCAAGATTTCCAAATAACATAAATTTGACCGGTTGTAAGGAAATAGTAGAATGCTGTGAAAACGACCTAACATGTTTTTGATAAGATTTCAGTTCGTCTTGGATGCATATTTTATGATGCTGATAAAGATAGCACCTCTAGAGAAGGTATCTAACTGAGTGTTCACGTTCTCTCAAGACGCTGAAAGAAATCCTATTTCTCCACGCCTGTTCTCGATTCAACATTTTGCCTACATTTGGTTTGGTGTATAATTTTTCTGCAAGAAATGCTTAATTCTGCAGGAGTTCATATTAAGGCTATGYGAGAGGTTATAGACCCACAGTCAGTGTCCAGATTTCAATTTATATTTAACCCATCTGAACAGTAGCCTACAGTTCCCTTGAACTTYCCTATTTGAAGTCCCCTTCTTGTGACTGTTGAATTTGTATAGCGCCTCRCAATCATCACACATATCATAGGCACTGCTGTCATCAATCCTCTTATACCCCTTCACCAAATCTTTTCCAAACATACATTTTCTGTCCCTGCCTTCTCTTTATTGTCAACTCCATTTCACAGTCTTCTCTTATTCAATTAAACTCCGACCTTTACCTTTTTTGCCTCCATGGATTGACATKAACTTTTTCTGCCTGTTCCCAAGTTGGCATGTAGGCTATTTTGTGCATGTAGGCCTACAGTTAGGCCCTAAAATTTAGGCTGATCCACTAATGCCAGATAGCCTAAAATAATGAAAGAAAAACCTCAATGTAGCGTATAGATATTAATTGCACAAAACTATACAAGGTATTGTTTTATCTTTATTACACATGCCCGCCACCCACCTGTCCTTCATCAACACAATATTTCATTTTTAATTTAATTTAATTTCACCTTTATTTAACCAGGTAGGCTAGTTGAGAACAAGTTCTCATTTTTCAACTGCGACCTGGCCAAGACAAAGCAAAGCAGTGCGACACAAACAACAACACAGAGTTACACATGGAATAAACAAACATACAGTCAATAATACAATAGAAAAAGTCTATATATAGTGTGTGCAAATGAGGTAGGATAAGGGAGGTAAGGCAATAAATAGGCCATAGTGGCAAAATAATTACAATATAGCAATTAAACACTGGAGTGATAGATGTGCAGAAGATGAGTGTGCAAGTAGAGATACTGGGGTGCAAAGGAGTAAGATAAATAACAGTATGGGGATGAGGTAGTTGGATGGGCTATTTACAGATGGGCTATGTACAGGTGCAGTGATCTGTGAGCTGCTCTGACAGCTGGTGCTTAAAGCTAGTGAGGGAGATATGAGTCTCCAGCTTCAGTGATTTTTGCAGTTTGTTCCAGTCATTGGCAGCAGAGAACTGGAAGGAAAGGCGGCCAAAGGAGGAATTGGCTTTGGGGGTGACCAGTGAAATATACCTTCTGGATCGCGTGCTACGGTTGGGTGCTGCTATGGTGACCAGTGAGCTGAGATAAGGTGGGGCTTTACCTAGCAAATACTTAATAGACTGACCTGGAGCCAGTGGGTTTGGCGAAAATATGAAGCGAGGGCAGCGCAACGAGAGCATACAGGTCGCAGTGGTGGGTAGTATACTGGATCTTAGTGACAAAAACAGATGGCACTGTGATAGACTGCATCCAATTTTGCTGAGTAGAGTGTTGGAGGCTATTTTGTAAATGACATCGCCGAAGTCAAGGATTGGTAGGATAGTCAGTTTTACGAGGGTATGTTTGGCAGCATGAGTGAAGGATGCTTTGTTGCAAAATAGGAAGCCGATTCTAGATTGAATTTTGGATTGGAGACGCTTAATGTGAGTTTGGAAGGAGAGTTTACAGTCTAACCAGACACACTAGGTATTTTGTAGTTGTCCACAGATGATGCAATCTCTATAGCACTCTATTGCACTCCACACTGCCCTTTCCCACCTGGACAAAAGGAACACCTATGTGTTAAAGAAGGGCACGACAAAGCCTATTCCTCCTCAGGAAACTAAAAAGATTTGGCATGGGTCCTCAAAAGGTTCTACAGCTGCAACATCGAGAGCATCCTGAGCCGGTTGCATCACTGCCTGGTACGGCAATTGCCCGGCCTCCGACCGCAAGGCACTTCAGAGAGTAAGTTCGTACGGCCCAGTACATCACTTGGACAAAGCTGCCTGCCATCCAGGACCTCTACACAGGCGGTGTCAGAGGAAGGACCTAAACATTGTCAAAGGACCCCAGCCACCGCAGTCATAGACTGTTCTCTCTACTACCAGCCATGGCAAGCGGTACACGAGTGCCAAGTCTAGACAAAAAGGCCTTCTGCAACAGTTTGTTACCCCCAAGCCATAAGACTCCTGAACAGCGTAACCAAAATGGTTACCCGGACTATTTTGCACTAATTTGCATCCCCCCCAACCCCTCTTTTAGGCCTGCTGCTACTCTCTGTTTATCTTATTATGCATAGCCCTTTAACTATACATTCATGTACTTACTACCCATGCAATTGGCCCGACCAACCAGTGGTGCAGCACATTGGCTAACCGGCTATCTGCATTTGAGTCCCACCACCTGCCAACCCCTCTTTTTACGCTAGCTGCTTAGTCTCTGTTTCATCATATATGCATAGTCACTTTAAACCATACTTACATGCTACATACTACCTCAATAAGCCTGACTAACTGGTGTCTGTATATAGCCTTGCTACTCTTATTTTCAAATGTATTTTTACTGTTGTTTAATTTCTTTACTTACCTACACACACACACACACACACACACATCAACACACAACACACACACACCACACACACACAACACACACACACACACAACACACACACACACACACACACACAACACACACACACACACACACCTTTTTTCCCGCACTATTCGTTAGAGCCTGTAAGCATTTCACTGTAAGGTCTACACCTGTTGTATTCGGCCCACGTGACAAACTTTTATTTGATTTGATTTGACTATTGTCGTCTGCTTGAAGCATGTAGGTATTACAGACTCGGTCAGGGAGAAGTTGAAAATGTCAGTGAAAACACTTGCCAGTTGGTCCTCGCATGCTATTTAGTACACGTCCTGGTAATCCGTCTGGCCCAGCGGCTTTGTGAATGTTGACCTGTTTAAAGGCATTGCTCACATCGGCTACCGAGAGCATTATCACACAGTCATCCAGAAAAGCTGGTGCTCTCGTGCATGCTTCAGTGTTGCTTSCCTYGAAACGAGCATAAAAGGCATTYAGCTCGTCTGGAAGACTCTCGTCACTGGGCAGCTCGCGTCTGGGTTTCCCTTTGTAGTMCGTACTAGTTTTCAAGCCCTGCCACATCCGACGAGGGTCAGAGTCGGTGTAGTACGGTTCAATCT
Source organism: Salvelinus sp. IW2-2015 (assembly GCF_002910315.2). Lineage (NCBI taxonomy): Eukaryota > Metazoa > Chordata > Actinopteri > Salmoniformes > Salmonidae > Salvelinus > Salvelinus sp. IW2-2015. Next base: position 66,054,831 of record NC_036860.1, read on the forward strand.
TAATCCTGTATTGACGCTTTTCTTGTTTGATGTTTCATCTGAGGGCATAGCGGGATTTCTTAAACAATTCAAACAAGGTGTGAAAATAGTCTCTTGAGGATGTCAATCCATCAGGGTGCACTGCCTCACTGGCTGTCAACCAGGGCTTGTCCATAAATAAGCCAGATGATTCTTGTAGTGTCCCGCTCCTTGAAAGCGTCAGCTCTAGCCTCTAGCGCCACTTCTGGATGAGCATTTTGTTGTTTGTTTATGGCCTTATACAGCTCGTTGAGTGCAGTCTTAGTGCCAGTACCGGTCTGTGGTGATAAATAGACGGCTATGAATTATACAGATGAGAACTCTCTTGGTAGAGAGTGTGGTCTACAGCTTATCATAAGGTACTCTACCTCAAGGCGAGCAATACCTCAAGACTTCTTTAATATTAGACATCGTGCACCAGCTGTTATTGACAAAAAGACACTCCCACCCCCCGTCTTACCAGGTGTAGCTTCTTCTCTATTCTGTCTGTGCATGGAAAATCCCGCCAGCTCTATATTATCACCGAGTCGTGGYTGAACGACGACACGGTGAAACATAAGATATTACAGTTTTTAATGTCCCGTTGGTAGGATAATCTTAATTGTAGGTCATCAATTTTATTTTCCAATGATTGCACGTTAGCCAGTAGAACGGATGGCAGTGGGAGTTTACTCGCTCGCCTATGGATTCTCAGAAGGCAGCCCAACCTGCGCCCCCTTTTCTTTAGTCTTTTCTTCACGCAAATGACGGGGATCTGGGCCTGTTCCCGGGAAAGCAGTATATCCTTCTCATCGGACTCGTTAAAGGAAAAAGCTTCTTCCAGTTTGAGGTGAGTAATCGCTGTTCTGATGYCCAGAAGTTATTTTCGGTCATAAGAGATGGTAGCAGCAACATTATGTACAAAATAAGTAAAAACATAAGTTACGAACAATGCAAAAAAAACGAACAAAATAGCACAGTTGGTTAGGAGCATGTAAAACGTCAGCTATCCTCTTTGGCGCCATCTTTCCATATTAGTGTGTAGCCCAAATTGTTCAGACAAAAGATCGKATGGACCGAAATCAGACAAGTCCCGTGACACATGTGAGGGTCGTAGAGCAAAACGGAAAACACCATTATGTTCATGAGAGTCTCATCTTTCCATAGAGGGGTTTGTAGGACAAACCGTTTGGACGCTACAGGCGTTTTCGTGAGAAGACCGATTTTCAGGATGTCTCATGGTCTGACAAACACCACTCTAGCTCTCTCCTTTCACTGCAGATGAGGAAGGATGCAGTGGATTGAGACGCAGCCCATGCAAAATAACTGATATCTCTATCTTAAATTGACAAATTATGATGGGGATTTTATTATTTTGATAATTAGATTTCCTCGGGCCGCGGACATCAACTCTAGGGGTTAATATAACCTCCCTGTTTATAAAGCCACAAAGCATTGAAGGAAGGCAGCTAGCTAACTAACGTTACTTATTATTATTATTTATAACTAACCTGGCAAAAGCTAGCTAGCTGGAGCAATGGTCAGGTAATATCAGAGTCACACAGCTTTTATTTTGAAAACAGTTAGCATACGTATCCTCTTGCAASCCCCACCTCTCTGTTCATTAATTTTATCTTGTGGACAACATAAGAAAAATGTATTAATGCAGTCGAAATGATTATCCGTCTTAATTGTTTAAGTTTGGATATTCATTGAACAAACCGTACACGGATCAACAATGTGCAGAAAATTATATATATATACATATATAAGCTTCTGCAGGGATTCGACACAATTTCCTGTCCCCTCCCTGTCTACTCTACCTGCTGAGCTACCGTTCAGGTGATGTTCCATAAAAAAATCCTAGCTAAATTGTAAATACGGTGTCAAGGAGAGGTCGGTGTTTGAAAACAATTTGGAATCGAAGAAATGGAACCACAGCGAAATCAGTGGGATCTCGCATTTTGCAACACACGGTTTGAAAAAGCATGTGATCAAATGAAGCTTCAGACTTCATTGATCATGTGATATCGTTACTTTGAAACGAGCATCGGTACATTGTGTCGGATCAGTGCTTTGAAAACTGCATCTGCACTCCGGTGTCAATCGTCCCATCAATAGTTGTATCGTTGTTACAGAGTGCTAAAAAGTATTGATGTTGATAACTAGCATGTCTTGTGTTACGACGGCTAGCTGGACTGCGACGTTTGTCAGCGCGGCATTATGGGAKATTTGAGCTCTTTAAGGTCYGAATGCGATTTCACATTSYAGCTTGTTTGTAATAGTGKTTTGGTACCGGAGTTGTTGTATTTTAATACTGTCAACACTGAAAAGCACCTAGCAATGTATTAGAGATGTGAGACAGGATATGTGTTTAACTTTTCTTCATGCTCCTCTATAGAACATGTCAGATGGTGCATTGAAGACTTATGTGTGTCTGTCTTTTTATAATGTCATTGCAGGTATGGTTCTATTGTCTAATRATTACTTCCGAGGCTAATTTAGAAGTCAATTCATGGGAATAATCTAGAAGAAGTAATACATAATACTTTGTCTATTACATCTTTAATGAGCAGCATTTTAATTCACAGATAGAACAAATAATCAATATAGTAATGAATCTGTATGTACTTTCACCAAAATAAACTCTGTATGGAAAAATATCCCTGTATTTCTTTTTGTAGTGCTTTTTTTCCTTTGTACTTTATTATTTTCTTTAATACAAAATTGTTTTGTATTTTGTAAATTGTACTTACAGCTATAGAACACTTTTCTATAACTATAGTTTTCTAAACCAGAAACTGAATCATCAGCTGGTACAGTATCTCTCTGAGACTAGACACATTTTATAAAAGTCAGAATAATACATTTMGATTAATTTAGAGGTTTCCCCAGTTGTGGTTCTACAAGAATCATTTCACATACACCTGCATAATATCTGTCTACAGAAAAGTATACTTTGCAAGTCGGTTGAGGAAATAGTCTGCAGTAGTACCTTTTGGAAATCAGTAGAGTTTCAATTTGCATTACATAGAGAGACAACAGAGCTGAAATAAGTAATAATTAGCATACAATTGAATTTACACCATTATGATCAAATACATTCATTATCATGAATAATCATGTATATTAAAAAAATAAATATATAGCTATTCAGTCTGGATTCTGAAGCATAAAACTGTTTTCCATCGGTTCTTGTATGAAGTACACATATATAGTTGGTTCTTTAACAGTTTGTGAGTGAGCTAAAGGGTTTTGGTTCTRCCTCTGACAGAAACTCTCCTCACTATCTCAAAGTGTTTGTAAGTTTTTGGGAGGTTAGCTTAGCCTTAGAGAGAACAGTTTTTATCCTCCACAGAACTATCCATCCAGACATCCTCAATGTACRAAACTCCTGTGCTGAGCTGGAGACTGACAGAAGGGAGAGTCACAATAGCAAACTGTCTTACTGTGTGACGTCACAACCCAGCTCGTGACTACAGGAGGAGCAGGAAGTTTAGCACACAGACTGTCTTTCAGACTCAGAACCTTGAATCTAGATGAATCTAGAAGGTGGGCATCGTGGGGGCAGTGTCCACATAGCCGCTGGTGGTCAAGCACGTGCTCTCCTGGAGCTGGGTAGCTACAGGTCCGTCTTTGGCCGTCTTGCCCTGCTGCTGTGTGGGATATCTCTCAGCAGAACCCCCCTCCTTCTCCTGGTAGTCACAGTACTGCCCAGCCTCAGCCATCTCCCTCTGCCTCTGCAGCAAGAGCACGTTGTCATTGTTCACCCCGTTGACTTTACTGTAGTTCACCCCGGCCCCTCCGAACTGCACCTGGAAGGGGCCCCGGCCGTGGCTGGAGAGGGGCTTCAGGACCAGCTGGTTCTCCTGGTTCACTTTCTGGACCTCCACATACTCCATGGACCGGGAGGGGGGCAGCCCAAGCCCTGTGGCTTCTTTCTGGCGCTCCAGATTGCGGATGTTGAAGTTGCTGTGGGCCTGGGGGTGGTGCTGGGCCTCCCAGTGGTAAGCAACTCCAGCGGATGGGGATCTACTGAGATGGTACAGGCTGTCGCTGTACTCTGGGTGGTGGTGGTGGTGGGGAAAGGAGGTGGATGTGGGGAAGAGATGATCTGGGACGCTGTATGTTATCTCACTTGTGCTGTGCTGCTTGGGCATCTCAAGTGTACCATAGTGGTGGTTGTCGGAGGATCCATGGATCGATGGGGAGAAGATTGATGGCCAGGTCTTAACCMTCCCATCTGATGAATCTGGGGTGTCCACCTCCTGGCTGTCTCCCTTCTCTAGCCTCTCCCAAGACCCCGCCTKGCCTTGCAGTAGCTCGGGTTCCTCGTAGCTCGACTCCTCCTTGGACTCCACACCTCCACACTTCTCCATCAGCAAGGTGTGGCTGTCACAGCTGCCCCGGCCCGAGTCGTTGTCCGACTGGCTCTTGGACTTGAGGCAGCCAACATCTTGGAGGTCTTTTCCCTCCGGCACCAGTTCCTGTTTCTCGTTGACGTACACGTCCAGGTATTCCACCAGCAGGTCCTCGTAGTCAGTAGACCTCGGAGGGAAACTTTGGACTACCAAGGCRTTGAATACCTCTTCTGGCTTGCCCTTCTGTAGACAGAGCAAAGAGGTTTAGTGGAAAGGACAATTAGACGGTGGAATCAATGGAATCACTTAACCCTGAGAAACATTGAGACGTTGAGTGAACTAATGAAATCACTTTACCTTGAGAAGCTGTTGATCAAATCCTTTTATTTTAGGTCCAGGAACAGGAGGTAGTAGACAGTGCTTCACACTAGAGGGAGAGAGAGAGTGACTGAGTGAGTGAGCTGTTCATGAACGGAGAGTACTGTTGCTATGCAATCAGCTTCTTCATTGATTCGTCTAAATGTCATGACTTCAGAAKGTTCTTTCTACCTGCTTCTGTTCATGGTGATAATCCATGTGAGAATCAAGAAGATGAAGGCAGAGAAGACGGCTATCAGGATCCACATGGATCGTTCCCGAGGAATGTCTGTCAACACAACAAGAAAATAACAGTAGAATACAACTTATTTTGAAAGAGAAATGTTTCTTTTTTTTACTGCCTGACAGACATCACATACACTCCTCCCAAGTGGCTGGAAGCAGCACAGCACATTAGTGACTGCGGTGCTGTCTAGACAATATTTAAAACTATGACAAGTATAGAGGCGTGGTTGGCAGACTTACAGTCTGGAACTTTGACATAGCTGGCGGTGCTCCACTCGCTCCAGAAGCCGTGGTCTGGCTTGCAACGGACCTGCACCATGTAGACACCACCAGAATGCAGGCTGAAGATGTTGAACATTTTCTGTTGACCTGCGCGGTGCTCCTGTTAGGGAAAAGACACACAAGATAATATTAGAGATTGTGAATAACCACAAGGGTATTGATGTGATGCTTTCATGAGGACTTTTATAAACCTACACTTTAATCCAAAAGCAGTGCAATGCATACATTTCTAGTGTGTGTATGTTACCCCTGTGGGAATTAAACCCTCAACCTTAACTTTCTAAGAAACAGACCTGACCCTTTTCTGAGTAATGATATATTGGTTACATAGTTAATGATAACTTTGATCGTCTGGCTTTGAAAAGGTTCCAGGAAGTTTCTCTGAACGATCCGTGATGGCTTTGTGTTTTGGTCTAACTGGTTGATTATTCATATAGCTCAGCAATAATGACCAATCTTTAACTAGGGAAGCATATTTAATCATTATTTAACATGTCCCGTGATAAAGACATTGGCCAGTCTAGCATTGTAGCTGTAGGGCAGATGACTGGGTTGTGCCTAGAAAGGCTAACTGCTACCTCAGTGTAGAGCAGGGGCTCCCAACCTTTTTCTCACCCCCTTTTACAACAAAAATGTCCTGCAATTATACATAGTTTAACAACATCTATCAGGTAGGCTATTTACTGATAATAATAATACWAATAATAATAACAACAATAATAATCATGTATATGGAAAATAAATTAACTCAGTGTTGCGTCTTGGCATTTTACTGCTTGTTTCTAGCCCAAAGCATCATGGGATGTATGCGTCCTTTTAGATCGGTATAAACAATCGCAAATTGTAAAAATAAACAAAGCCTGGTGTAGATAATACACCTGGCTACCGTGTCAGCGTGCACTGCGCCCGGCCCGCCACAGGAGTCGCTAGTGCACGATGAGACAAGGATATCCCTGCCGGCCAAACCCTCCCTAACCCGGACGACGCTGGGACAATTGTGCGCCGCCCCATGGACCTCCCGGTCGCGGCCGGCTGCGACAGAGCCTGGGCTCGAACCCAGAGTCTCTGGTGGCACAGCTAGCACTGCCTTTTACCACTGCKCCACCCGGGAGGCCCTGGTGTAGATAATACAGCTTAGAAAAACAGTGATCCTAGAGACCTGCAGCTCTTTATCCCAGCTGAGCTTCATGCCTTCATCACATTAGCCTCAACTGATCTTCAACAACTTGATTAGCGAGTCAAGTGTTTCACTGCTGAGCACATGCTGGTACAGCAGTTCTTTAAGAGCAGGATTGAGGATCACTGGCCTAGAGGTTACAAACTGTCCGCTCCCAAGAAATCATTTCTAATCACATCACTTCCTCTTCTTCAGTGTAGCTGCAAAGGCATCACTTCATGATTGTGGTTGCCATTGTGAACGTTTTGAACGTTCTAGCTTGTGGCTTCTCCTCGTCGCGCAAAAATTCTAGAGTTGTGTTTAAAACTTTTTCCCGATCATCACAACCCCTGATCCGGTAAGACCCGCCCACCTCACACCCGCACCGAGTAGCAGTAGGCTAGCATTACAACGGCGATCACAAGTACACTTGTAAGCAACTAAAATATCATTAAATCACGGAAGATCTAAGACACCCGAGATGATAGATACAGGTCCTGTGAATAAAGCCACACCATTAGTCAGAATTTTTAAAACCTGTTTTACACGGGAAGACACACATATGTAAAATTTCTATTACCGCTAACCAAACAGTTAGCAAAAGGACACGGATATCTAGCTTTTACCCTAGGGACAGATATCGGGCTAGGCCGCCCAACCGGAGCGCAGTTACACATGCACAACAGACTAAGGTGATATAACATGCAGAATTTCGGGTGCTTACAAGCCTGTATGGCTGATCGTTCAATCAGAATGTTGCATCAACACGTGTCCTTTGTCAACCCGATAGTCCGTTGAGTTCGCTGTTCAGGATTTGTTCCTTCGGCCCATCCATTTAGCACAGGTACCGGTCCGACGTGGACGGATATTTCTCAAGACGGTATTACAATCGCGACAAACGGAACACCACCCGATGCTACTGTAAACAGCTACGATCAAGGAAAAATTCAAATAATTTGATTAAAAAACTACATCTAATGTTGAAAAAACATAGCACATAACGATGGATATGGTCACATGGTATCATAACAAGATTCCGAGACACGGAACATAACGGCCAGCAAACAGTACACAATCCAGCTCACCCACCATTCGAGCGATTCAGTTAAACCGGAAGTTGTCCGGCCAATCCACCAAAGAAATGGGTCCTTTCACGTCAGTCCCAGATAAAGCAAGACATTTCTCCTCTGACGTCCCTCGTTGACAACCAAGAGGCAAGGCGACATCGGAAGTGTGTTTCTGATACTATAGGGGGCGTACGACCATAGTATTCGGCCAGTAGCTTAATGAAGCAAGCATAACACAGATCTTGATTTTATGTCTCTTAAGGATCTGGAAGTGCTGTGCGAATGACTTCTTTTTCGACGAACTCACCGAGACAAAATTGAAGACGGTTTTAAGCAGAAACATAGGGATCTTCTTCTCTTCATTTCACAATGGTATTACTTATACTAATGCATGATAGTAAAGAGCAATAATTGAATACAGAGGCAGTTTAGACATCTCGTAAGGCCAATAGCAACCCCCCTGTGATATTATCAAGAGGTGGTTAAGTAACTTCCGCACTTCTCCACTCTCCTCCAGTTTGACCCTGAGCTCATAGATGAGGGTGATCCAGCCGGAACGTGTGTCGGCCTTACGGGGCGGTTCCCATGACACCCTGAGGAAGGGACCATCTTCGTCCTCCAACACCCCTACCGTCACGTTCTCTGGTGTGTGTGGCTGGACTGTAAAGGGGGGACAGACAGATGCTAATGTCAATGACCATAGAAGAGCAGACACAAGGGACATATTTTGGGAGTAATATGAAAAACATTCATATTAAGGCATGCCAT
>NC_036860.1:66068844-66074089 GCF_002910315.2 Salvelinus sp. IW2-2015
CTATATAGACCACGTCCATGGGGTCAAGTTTCTTACCTATATAGACCACGTCTACATCCACAGGGTCAGAGAAGTTGTTGCCGAGGGCGTTGGTGGCCACTACAGTGATATTGTAGTTGACCCAGATGGATGTTTCATTCTTGTTGAAGAAACAGGAGTTGGCCCCCGCTGTACGGTAGTCTGGACACTCATAGACTGTTTCAGAGCTGGAGAGGGACAGAGAGAGTGAGGGACAGAGAGAGACAGTTAGTTCCAGTTAGAGACAGAGAGACAGAGAGGTAGTCTGGACACTCATAGACCGTGTCAGAGCTGGAGAGACAGGGACAGAGAGAGAGAGAGGGAGACAAGAGACAGGGACAGAGAGAAAGAGAGACAGGGACAGAGAGAGAGACAGAGAGAAAGAGAGACAGGGACAGAGAGAGAGAGAGGGAGACAAGAGACAGGGACAGAGAGAAAGAGAGACAGGGACAGAGAGAGAGACAGAGAGACAGAGACAGGGACAGAGAGAAAGAGAGACAGGGACAGAGAGAGAGACAGAGAGACAGAGACAGACAGATAGGGAAGTTGTCTGGACACTCATAGACCGTGTCAGAGCTGGTCAAGGAGCGTTGACACAGAGATGACAATGTGATATTAGTGAGGAACAACATGTCCGGACAGGTGTCTGAATAACAAGTGTTCGTGTGGCGGCCTTGTTATGATTTTTCAGTCTTGCTATTTACATGACAGCGGGAAAAAAACAAGTCAACATCCTTTGCCTTTGTGTTTACATAAACAATTCCTGAAAAACACCAGCGTGTTTGTACCTAAGCCTGTGTGTGAAGGTGTGTCCAAGACAAGTGACCAATGGTTTTTAGGTTTTTAGGAGGGAGCATGTGATAGGTGGTAATGCAGGCGTGGGGGGGGTGTTGCTTCGTGGGTGTCCACCTCCTTGCCAGTGGGCATGTCGTATGTCTGTATAACCACTCACTTCTCTTTGTGGTAGAAGAGGGAGTAGGTGGTGGGTCGCCCCCCGTCAGAGCCTGCCTCCCACCAGCAGGTGAAGGTCTCCTTATCTGGGGACCTACAGCTGGTCAGCTTGGGCTTTCCTGGGGGGGTGTGGCCTGAAGGATAGACAACCGGTAGAGCAGGTCAGACAACCGGTAGAGCAGGTCAGACAACCGGTAGACCAGGTCAGACAACTGATAAACCAGGTCAGACAACAGGCACAGAAGGCAGCACAACACACAACACCTGTGAGACAACACACAACTCATTTGAGACAACACACACTACCTTTCACAGTTAGACCAGCTATTTCCTTATTCATTTTATTTGACCTTTATTAGTTTTCCCATTGAGGTCAAAATATATCTATCTAGAATATATCAAGATCTAAAGTGTCCATTTTACTTGTGGCTGTTTAGGGTCCATTAAAAATGCACAACTTATCGAGATATGGAAGTAGTGTATTCCCAGTGTCTACTGGGAGGAGCATAGTATTGAAACTACAGTCATGTYTTTACATTTGATTATTTAACCTTTATTTAACTAGGCAAGTCAGTTAAGAACAAATTCTTATTTACAATGACGACCTATCCTGGCCAAACCCGGACGACRCTGGGCCAATTGTGCGCCGCCCTATGGGACTCCCAATCMCGGCCGGATGTGATASAGCCTTCAGCCGACACTGTTGATATGCCCCATGCATAGTCTTAATCATTCTGGACACACTGTCTCCCTTTAATTCAGCCAGTTATATATGGACATTGTAATACAAATCCAATCAGAGGTTACATGGCCTGGTCTTTGACTTATATGTTCCGAGTGACCACATGCAGATTAGTGGCAGTATCAGACACACACACACACACACACACACACCACACACACACACACACAAACACAAACACACACACACACACTTTGTGGTCTGTGACTTACGTGCTCCCTGAACAACCACAGGCAGGATTAGTGACAGTATCAGTGTTACTCCCACGTCTCTCCACATCATGCCTCCTCACTGCCTCGCAAGTCAGGTTGAATTCTGGGAAAACAGAGACAGAAACAGACCAAGCATGAAGCATGACCAGGGATCAACCTATCAGGTGTCTCTGAACACTAGAACACTAGACAGGCGACATCATATAATTGAACCCCTGGTTGTCTTGTGTGATCAGTAGAAACAAGACTTGATGCTAGGTGAAACAACATGGTTACTACCAGTATATGCCGGCCAAAGTCAGACTGAAGACAACRATGGAAATACCTTTTTTGTGTAATCCTACTTGATGATTTTAAATGCAGTGTATCAACTTGTGTTATTAGTGGAGTTGTATTTTTTAATTGACCGAACAAATTMTTGCCATCTGACCAGTTACATAATGAAAAAAGGTCAATATGTCTCAATGGTTTCWAACTCATTTACTTATTATATCTTTAATGTTACATAAAAGGGGCTGTACCTCCATCCTCAGGAAATAATACTAACTGTAGGTTGCGTATTAGTAGCCTCAACTAGACCAGATTTGGAAAGAGCCATTCTAGACTGGCGTGTTAGTGAAGGTCAGTGTCAACTTGGTTCAACTGGGCCATCCTACCCATGTCCAGGTGGTTGAGTTCAACTTCTAACGACATGTGTTCAACTTCTAACGACATTCTAACGACAACTTCTAACGACATTAAACGACATGTGTCGTTTAAATTACATTTTCTAATCCATCCATGGCCCCATTGAATTTCCACAGTCATGGAAATTCCCTCGGAGTGTGGTGTCAGGAAAATAACCTCTCACTCAACAAAACAAAGGAGATGATCGTGGACTTCAGGAAACAGCAGAGGGAGCACCCCCCCCCCTGTCCACATCGATGGGACAGTAGCGGAGAAGGTGGAAAGTTTTAAGTTCCTCGGTGTACACATCACGGACAAACTGAAATGGTCCTCCCAAACAGACAGAGTGGTGAACAAGGCGCAACAGCGCCTCTTCAACCTCAGGAGACTGAAGAAATGTGGCTTGTCACCTAAAAGCCTCACAAACTTTTATAGATGCACAATTGAGAGCATCCTGTCGGGCTGTATCACCGCCTGGTACGGCAACCGCCCTCAAACGCAAAGCTCCCAAGAGGGTAGTGCGGTCTGCACAATGCATCACCGGGGGCAAACTACCTGCCCTCCAGGACACCTACAGCACCCAATGTCACAGGAAGGCCAAAAAGATCATCAAGGACAACAACCACCCGAGCAACTGCCTGTTCACCCCGTTATCATCCAGAAAGGGAGGTCAGTACAGGTACATCAAAGCTGGGACCGAGAGACTGAAAAACAGCTTCTATCTCAAGATCATCAGACTGTTAAACAGCCATCACTAACATAGAGAGGCTGCTGCCAACATACAGACTCAAATGTCTTGCCACTTTAATAAATGGATTTAATAAAGGTATCACCAGTCACTTTAAATAATGCCACTTTAATGTTCACATATCCTACATTACTCATCTCATATGTATATACTGTATTTTATACCATCTACTGCATCTTGCCTGTGCCGCACGGCCATCGCGCATCCATATATTTATATGTACATATTCGTATTCCATCCCCTTACATTGTGTGTATAAGGTAGCCGTTGTGAATTTGTTAGATTACTTGCTAGATATTACTGCACTGCCGGAACTAGAAGCACAAGCATTTCGCTACACTCGCATTAACATCTGCTAACCATGTGTATGTGATCAGTAAAAAAAAAAAAAAATTGTTCATGTTGTCTTGATGTTTACCACCATTCAGGTGAAAATCAATATAAAATCAGAATATAATACTAAGCTGAGGAAAATAGCTGTGATATTTTGATAGAAAATAATAATAAACAAAAACAAACAATAGCTGGAGAATTCAGCTTTTCAGGCAGAGTATTAAACATGTTTTATTTAAATCATACACCTGAAACTGCTGAGGGAAAAATATTCCTGGGTAACTGGGTAACTAACGAGGTCAATTAGGCTCTGTTCATGGTGACGAACAGGGTTCTCTACACTGTGATGTAATCTGTGTGCAAGGCGAGCCAGAAAGACGTGTGAATCTCTCTGACAGCTGGAGTGTGCTGTGCATAAGGTCTTATTACTGAGCAATCATCCCAGGTCAGCATTTTAWCTTAACACCCTGAGAAAGAGCTGGAATCACATAGCCTTGCTACTTTGAAGTAGTCATGAGTCAATTTTTGAAGTACCGTATATAGAATGATATAAAAAATATATTTAAGGCCTGCAGAGAAGAGTAAACATGACAGAAAAGCTGGAGAAAAAGGATATTGTTTTCCCCCATGTGTGCAAAGATTAACAAAGCCCCTCCTCTTTCCAGCTGGCATGTACAGCACATCTGATTGTGTAACGCTAAGGGCTTATGTGTCATCCTAACCAAGGAGAAACAAATCCAAATCAAATTTAGCAGATGTTAATGCGAGTGTAGCGAAATGCTTGTGCTTCTAGTTCCGACCGTGCAGTAATATCTAACAAGTAATCTAACCTAACAATTTCACAACAACTACCTTAAACACGGCTMCTGCTGCTTCTTTATCAGACTGCAATGCAACCCCCATTTGCAGGACTGTGGATCGCGAAAATAAAAAATGAACTGAAGGGATCACTAACTAATAGCAGCCAGTCAGAGATCGTCTGTGTTCTGCGTGCCTAACTGGTACTTCCACTAAGCCAATGAAGTAACACTGATTTAACTACATTACTCCATCTAGCTACCTCCACGACTTCTGACCCCCAGAGTGACGGTGGTATTTACTCCACGGTGCCTTGATTYCTACGTCACCCTAATCTGATAATTGTCAGATTAGAGTTGAAGTGGTTGAAAGGAGGGGAGGATTGTCCTCCGGCTGTATATAGCTCTGTCTTACATAACCATAGCATCACTAAGCTGCAGCCCGCTAAGCTGGCAAAGTGAGTGAAGGCAAACAAACAGGGACCTAGACCCAGGGTTCTGTAGTTATTCCAAAGAAATCTAGTTTAACTACTAATGACCAAGATATCCAATACAAGATATTAACCTAACCCATTGTTATCTAGCCTACTGACTTACCTCTGGCCTATAGTTGAGATTTAATTTAGCCTTTGAATCACGATAAAGTATCTCGAGGGATAAACCAGCAAGGGATAGAAAAAGGGGGACCTGAGTGGGCGAAAGATGAGAACCGTGAGAACGAAGAAGTTTAGGGTCACTATACAGACGTTGAATCAATTACGTTTATGAGCGTCCCTGT
>NC_036860.1:66075602-66080466 GCF_002910315.2 Salvelinus sp. IW2-2015
ATTTGTCTCCAGTGTCTGATGGGAAAGCAGACTGGACCAGGGTTTTTCTCCAGGATTTTGCCCGGTGCTAGTTTTATTCCGTTTCTTTTCACCCTAAACTCCCTATCCTTGCCGATTGACAAGTAAGACCATAAATGATGCAGCCACTACCAAGCTTGAAAGTATGAAGAGTGGTACTCAGTGATTTTGTTGGTTTTAATTTGCCCCAAACATTAAAGCTTTGTTTTCAGGAAATAAAAGGAATTTCTTTGCCACGCTTTATTTAATCCATTTTTTAAAGTGCAGCTGTAACAACAAAATGTGGAAAAACGTGTTGGAATACTTCCTGAAGGCACTACATCAATTACTGAGTTGTACCGGACATACACTTACTATAATATGTGTTTTCAGTGTGCAAAAAAATATCATATCCATGTTAGCAGCACCTTGCTTTTTAATCCCCTTTCAGCAGGACAATAACCTAAAACACAAGGCCAAATATACACTAGAGTTGCTTACCAAGACGACATTGAATGTTCCTGAGTGGACTAGTTACAGTTTTGACTTAAAATCGTCTTGAAAATCTACAGCAAGATTTGAAGAATTTTAGAAATAATAATATGAAAATATTGTACAATCCAGGTGTGCAAAGCTCAGACAGACTGTTGTAAAAATCACTGCCAAAGGTGATTCTAACATGTATTGACTCAGGGGTGTGAATACTTATGTAAATTTCATTTTCAATATATTTGCATTTACATTTTTTAAACATTTGTCATTATGGGATATTGTGTATAGATGGGTGAGAGAGGGGGAAAAAAATCAATTTAATCCATTTTTTATTGAGATGTGGAATAAGTCAAGAGGTATGAATACTTTATGAAGGCGCTGTATCTACACGATGGACATCGTTATTGCAGAGCTTCCTGGTGAAATAGACATTGGTCTCATTAGACTCCCTTCTTATTGTTGATCTTCTGAATGGCTCAGAGGTTGCTGAGCATCTTCAAACTGTGCCTTGTGTCTRATGAGTGGTATCTCTCATGACCAGGACTACGTCCCAAATGGCAAYCTATTCCCTACATAGTACACTACTTTTAAGCCCTGTGGCTCCGGTCAGAAGTAGTGCACTAGGGCAGGGATGGGCAGCTCCAGTCCTCGGGGGTCTGATAGGTGTCATACTTTTAACCTAGCCCCAGCTAACACACCTGACTCCAACAACCAACTGATTATGATCTTCAGTTTAGAATTCAGTTAGTTTAATCAGCTGTGKGATGTGGACAACGTGGAACACCACTCCTGCCCCGGAGGACTGGAGCTGGCCATCCCTGATGTAGGGAATAGGGTGCCATTTAGGAGGCAACCTAGGTCAAATTATGTATAAAACCTGAACCAGAGCATCATGGAACCTTTTGTAGGATGACGTTCATTGTAATGGAAACATCCAGAAGCTTGTCACCGTCGTACTGGAAAGATACTGTACATAATATAATCTAGTGAATGGACATGGTGAGCAGGCCCACTGGCATGGTTCTCACCACACAGACGCATATGCACAGACAAAACACATGGTACAACATATTGTGACGGTCTGTCTCACAGTAAATACCACTAGTGTTTCCTTCACCATGTCTTATGCCTCAGTTTTTTCACTGTACACAGAGTCATGAAAACATTCTCTTCTTCCACCTCCAAGAGCTGCTACACCCTCCACTTCTGAGTAGCCTAGTAGCCTAGCCTAGGTAGCTCAGTAGCAAAACAGCCCTGAGACAAGGTTATTAAGTGGGAAAATAAACTCTGTTTTACTACTGTACTTTTGCCATTGAAACTATGGTATGCTAAATCATTGGTCCAGTTTAGCCAAACCTCAGGTTGAGGAGCTAACACGTGTATGAGGATGATACCGCTGTGCATTCTGTTGACAATGCTCTAACAGAACTACAATCGGCTTTTTGGGGCGGCAGGTAGCCTAGTGGGCCAGTAACCAAAAGGTTGCTGGATCGAATCCCCGAGCTGACAAGGTAAAAATCTGTAATTCTGCCCCTGAACAAGGCAATTAACCCACTGTTCCCCGGTACCCCGTCATTGTAAATAAGAATTTGTTCTTAAGTGACTTGCCTAGTTAAATAAAGGTGAAATAAAATTTTWAAAATCATAATAAATKATGCTTYGCAGAAAGCCTTTGTTGAACTGAAATTGGAACTTAATGCAGGCAAAACAAATATGTTATTTTCCAAATCACGTAAAAATRTATCTRATGATTTACACATTGATCGTGTCCCCGCTTATTAATATCTGCGTATCTAGATGGACGAGAAGCTATTTTTCAGAAAGCATATTGATTAGTTACTTAAGAAGTGAAGAAATAAAATGAATTTCCTTTTTAAGAATAGGGCATGCCTTTCATTAAATAGCAGATAACAAATCCTTCAGTCGACATTCATACCGGTTATAGACTATGGGGAAAATCGATTATATGAATGCAGCTGCCACTGTACTGAAGACAGTGAACGCAGTTTATCATAACACACTCTGTATCAGAAAGTAGGCTGACCCTCCTTGAAGTCTCGTAGATCGATGCATTGCACTCATTTTGTTTATAAAGCCCTCTTGCATAAGCTTCCACCGTACCTTACTACATTATTAACCTACAGAAACGTATACGAGCTACCAGACCGGCTCAGGATGGCTAACTCTGGACATCTCTTCATTATAACCTACAAGAGTATCGAGCTATCCAGACCGGTCTCAGGGATGGCTAACTCTGGACATTCTTCATTATTAACCTACAGACGTATACGAGCTACCAGACCGGCTCAGGATGCTAACTCTGGACATCTCTTCATTATTAACCTACAGACGTATACGAGCTACAGACCGTCTCAAGGGATGGCTAACTCTGGAGAAGATCTCTTCATTATTAACCTACAGACGTATACAAGCTACCAGACCGGCCTTGGGATGGCTAAGTCTGGAGATGGCTATATTTTTTTGTTGTTGCTGCAATTAGACCTGATTACAAAACATTCTGATATTGATCACCAAATATTACATTTCCCAACAGGACATAATCATGGAGATACGATGGACCAATAAATTGATTTCTTTGATTCCTACGTCACCCTAATCTGCATCATTGTCAGATTAGAGTTGAAGTGGTTGAAAAGGAGGGAGGATTGTCCTCCGGCCTTGTATATAGCTCTGTCTTACATAACCATAGCCATCACTAAGCTGCAGCCCGCTAAGCGCAAAGTGAGTGAAGGCAAACAAACAGGGACGCTCATAAACGTAAATTGATTCAACGTCTGTATAGTGACCCTAAACGTCTTCGTTCTCACGTTTCTCATCTTTCGCTCACTAGGTCCCCCTTTTTCTATCCCTTGCTGGTTTTCCCTCGAGATACTTTATCGTGATTGAAAGGCTAAATTAAATTCTCAACACTATAGGCCAGAGCTAAGTCAGTAGGCTAGATAACAATGGTTAGGTAATATCTTGTATTTATTTCTTGGCATTAGTAGTTAAACTAGATTTAAAAATAAATAAGTAAATGGCTTATGGGAATCTACACCCTGATACCAGTAAACCTGCCAAAAGTAGTAATGACAGATGCTTTTAACATCTGCGCACTGCAACTTACAACACTGTACTTGGAACTTGTACTTTCTTTGGATAAAACATTAAATAAATACAACTGTTTTTGGATAAAAACCATTAAATAAATACCACTGTCTTTGGATTAAAACCATTAAATAAATACACTGTCTTTGGAATAAACCATTAAAGTAAATCACTCTTTTGGAATGTAAAACAAAATTAAATAATACAATTTCTTTGGGATAAAACCATTTAAATAAATACACTTTCTTTGGAATAAAATCATAAAATAAATACACTTTCTTTGGATTAAAACCATGAAATAAATCAACGTTCTTTGGACTAAAAGCAATTCTAGAACCTTGAGTCTAAAGATGAGATGGCATCCTAGAAGTTAAGAGAGGTGGTGTCCATGGCAACCCCATGGGGTGATACTTTATGTGAGGGAATGATTACAATTATTCCTAGATAATGGCGGAGGGGGACTCTCTTTTACTCTTTACCTCCCTTTCACCGATACATTGACTGATTATGATCAAACAACCATTGGTTACTCACAAGGAGTTTAGAACAGTCAAAGCACTTTCAAGGCCAATGAGGTAGCCTACGGTGAATTCTACAGCATCTGCCCTTTTCTCTCTCTGATTCCTCCTGACASTGGGATAGGGGTGTATTACAATTACAAGATCAAATAATGCTCCTCCTCAAAACAATAGGGTTATGTTTGATCTTTCAGCCTGGACCAAAGGGGACCAGCAGAGCACGTTATTGTATCCTAGTGTGTTGTTGATTCCCAACACCCAATGCTTGTTCAGAGAATAGAATAGGTAACAGACTGTAATTTCAGAAGGTGTGAGGTATCAAATCCCAGAGTTAACACACTGTGCGGTAAGGAGATCCTAGTGCTTCTTCTGATAGGCCCATATCCTGATGCTCCCTGGGTGAACAATGATTAGGAATATTTAATTATTAACGGGCTCAGGTATGACTCCTCTAGGCTAGTAGGGTTTTGAATGGCTCTGGTGGGTGCTGCCTTCAGACTGGAATAGTAGGTCATTAGTGTGTAAGTGTGTGGTTGTTAAGATATCTTTCTATATTGGCCGTCACTGTAAATAAGAATTTGTTCTTAACTGACTTGCCTAGTTAATTAAAGGGGGAAAAAAGTGAAACACACRCACAYTAACCTTGACACACTTTGAGGCCTTGTCAGAAGAACCTTGACCGTCATGTGACCTAAACAGTAAAGTGTAAACCGGCCTGACCAGCCTCCTCATGATTCTGTTGATACAGG
>NC_036860.1:66083122-66089509 GCF_002910315.2 Salvelinus sp. IW2-2015
CAACATTATGCTATGAGACGAATACACTGCTGAATAACCGTAACCTCTACACTTTTACATTGAAGGGACATGCCATGGAAACTTATGGTATACTGAATCATTGGCTCACGTTTACCCAAACCTCAGGTTGAATGAGAGAGAGAGAGAGAGAGAGAGAGAGAGAGAAGAGAGAGACGAGAGAGAGAGGAGAGAGAGAGAGAGACAGAGAGAGAGAGAGAGAGGAGAGAGAGAGAAGGAGAGAGAAGAGAGAGAAGAGAAGAGAGAGAGAGAGAAGACGAGAAGAGAGAGAGAGAGAGACGAGAGAGACGAGAGAGCAGTGAGACGAGAGACAAGACGAGCCGACCGAGACGCCCAGACGAGAGACGAGAGAGATGGCATACCGAGAGAGAGCCACAGAGACGACCGAGACCGAGAGAGAGAAGAGACAGAACAAAGTGAAGCGTGTACGTGTAGATGAGAGCAGCTTAGCCTTGTTCACAACTATACAAATAGATTTAGTTTGAATCGGAACATATCTACACATACTATCTCAATCAGCCTGACTAACCGGTGTCTGTATATAGCCTCGCTACTTTTATAGCCTCGCTACTGTCTTTTTACTGTTGTTTTTATTTCTTTACCTACCTTTTGTTCACCTAAYACCTTTTTTGCACAATTGGTTAGAGCCTGTAAGTAAGCATTTCACTGTAAGGTCTACACCTGTTGTATTTGGCGCACGTGACAAATACACTTTGTTTTGATTTGAGTTAATTGCCATTACCTCACCACAGCTACTGTGGGACAGCATAGAGATAAATCAATCTCACACAACCTCCACAGGGGCTTGACCCTAAGTGTTAATTCCTAATTCTATGGACGCTGACACAGACAAAGGCACAGCAATACCCACTTCTACCACCACCACCTCTAATGACAACCTTGTTGAAGGTTCTGCACATCAAACCTTGCTGCTTGGCACAACACGTGCCAACCACACTCATACAAACAWAGTTGTACCTTTTCCTAGATTAATGTAGCCTAGATTTGATTTTAGGACTGTGGTTGATGTGATAAATCCTTGGAGTGTTAATCATTGTTAATAATAACCATGTTTTTTAAATGTTTTATTACCAATGTTATCATAAGATTATTTTGGCTAAACTAAAAATGGCAGTTGACTTGACACCTACAGAGCGAATTAGATATAATCAAGGGGATGATACAAACATGATACAAATACACATCTCAGTGCTAAAAGAGAGAGCAGTGAGCAGCTTCTCTCTCTCAGTTGACAGCTAGTCTCCTCAATTCAAAACAAGCACACCAGCAGGATTACTCATTAACTCACAGGGGAAATCTCATTACACAATTCACAAAATCAGCACTTTCCACCGATCCATTTACTACTAACTAGCCTCGACTACAGTGGGTTTCATAAGTATTCATCCCTGGATTTCATTCACATTTTATTGTTTTACAAAGTGGGATTAAAATGGATTTAATTGTACTTTTTTGTCAACGATCTACACTAAATACTCAGTGTGAAAAGTGGAGAAAAAAAATTATACTTAAAAAAAAAAGATGAATATATCTTGATTAGATAAGTATTAACCCCTGAGTCAATACATGTTAGAATCACCTTTGGCAGTGATTACAGCTGTGAGTCTTCTTGGGTAAGTCTCTAAGAGCTTTGCACACCTGGATTGTGCAATATTTGCCCATTATTCTTTTCATAATTATTTGAGCTCTATCAAGGTGTTGGGGATCATGGCTAGACAGTAAGCCAAAGCTGTAACTTGGCCACTCAGGAACATTCACTGTCTTCTTGGTAAGTCACTCCAGTGTACATTTGGTCTTGTGTTATCGGTTATTGTCCTGCTGACAAGATGAATTCCTCTCCCAGTGTCTGATGTAAAGCASACTGAAATCAGGCTTTCCTCTAGGATCCTGTTGGGTTTTATCCTGAAAACTCCCCAGTCTTTGCCGATGACAAGCATACCCATACCATGACGCAGCCACCACCATCCTTGAAAATAAGGAGGCAGTTCCTCAGTGATGTCTAGTGTTGGATTTGGCTTAAACATTAGGCTTTGCATTTAAGCCAAAAAGTATTTTCCTTTGCTGTGTTTTTTTATTTGGGGTATTACTTTAGTGCCTTGTTGCAGGATGCATGTTTTTTTWWAATATTTTTATTCTGTATATTTGTATTCTTCTTTTCACTCTGTCATTTAGATCATTATTGTTGTTGTTCCATCCTCAGTTTTCTCCCATCACAGCCATTGAACTCTGTAGCTGTTTTAAAATCACTAATGGCCTCACAGCGACATCCCTGAGCAGTTTCATTCCTGTTCTCCAGCTCAGTTCAGAAGGATGACTATCTTTGATGCGTCTCTGTAGTTTAATACATCACCCACAGCACAATTATTAACTTGACCGTGCTTAAAGTGATATTCAATGTCTAATTTGTTATTGTTACCCATCTACCAATCACTGCCCTTCTTTGAGGCTTTTGAAAATCTCCCTGGTCTTTGTACTTGAATCTGTGCTAAATTCAATTTTTTTTAATTTTTTTAAAAAATTTTATCCGTTATTTTACCAGGCAAGTTGACTGAGAACACGTTCTCATTTGCAGCAACGACCTGGGGAATAGTTACAGGGGAGAGGAGGGGGATGAATGAGCCAATTGTAAGGATGCATGTTGTAAGGATGCATGTTTGTAAGGATGCATGTTTGTAAATTTGACTTTGGGACCTTACTGATGTTGTATGTATGGGGGACAACCTGTTGAAGGTTCTACCCATGAAACCTCGCTGATCTTCACCCACACTCACACTCAAACAAAGTTGTCATTCAAAAATCATGCCAACCCCTATTATGTCACACATGGTGAGTCCATGTAACTTAATGTGTGATTTGCCACATTTTACTCCTAAACTAATTTAAGCCTGCCTAAACAAAAGAGGTGCATACTTTTACATTTTAGTTAATTCATTATTATAAATTAGTACAAATGTATAAAACTTTTTTTTTTCAGTTTGACATTGTCAAGCTTTTTGTGTAGACTCATGACAAAAAAAACACACAATTAAATCAATTTTAATCCCATTTTATAAAGCAACAAAATGTGAAAAAACCCCAAGGGGGGGTGAATACGTGTGATACCGACGGTGTGTAGACTATACAGCCTATGTTCATAACTGTTAACCTTTAGGAAAAAGCTAAATGGAGGCGTATATCTGTGTCACGTCTCTGACAGCGGCTGCTGAGAAATTGGCCCAGCACAGCAGCGAGCTTTGAACAGAATAGAGGAAAGTGACAGTCAAAGTATGGAATGTGAAATGTCAGGACAACAAGCAGGAACAGTCAAATATGCAATATGTTATCTAAAAAGTTTGCCTCAACTTAAGCCAGACATTCAGCAATATAAGATAGATTGCTATGTTAGAGGAATTATGTGTGTCCGGTGCTTATATTTATTCTGTTACACACTTTACACACGTGTCATGGAAATGTGTTTACCCTGAGACAACMGCAAGGAGAATCGTCACGGAAACGATCACCATTGTCCAGCACCCCTGGAACAATTGGGGTTTAAGTGCCTTGCTCAAGAGCACAGCGACAGATWTTTCACGTTATCGGCTCTGGTGTTCAAACCAGCAATCTTTCGGTTACTGGCCCAATGGTTAAACCTCAAAGCTACCCGCTGCCTCACATGTAGGATACGGTGTCCCAGGGCCGACGTTATGGGAGGACCTTAGGGGGCCTGGCCCGCCCTAMCGCACCTCCTTGCCCATCCAAATAAAATATAATACAAAAAACACAGAAAGATACATCTCAGATAAAGCATCCAAGAGAGTGAAACAGCTCCCCTCTGTCTCAGTACGTGTAGACCACTGTATCTCATGCTGTCTGGACAGTGAAACAGCTCCCCTCTGTCTCAGTATGTGTAGACCATGTATCTGATGCTGTCTGGACAGTGAAACAGCTCCCCTCTTGTCTCAGTATGTGTAGACCATGTATCTGATGCTGTCTGGACCAGTTGAAACAGCTCCCCTCTGTCTCAGTATGTGTAGAACCATGTATCTGATGCTGTCTGGACAGTGAAACAGTCCCCTCTGTCTCAGTACGTTGCAGACCATGTATATCTGAATGCTGTCTGGACAGTGAAACAGCTCCCCTCTGTCTCAGTATGTGTAGACCATGTATCTGATGCTGTCTGGACAGTGAAACAGCTCCCCTCTGTCTCAGTACGTGCAGAGCCATGTATCTGATGCTGTCTGGACAGTGAAACAGCACCTCTCTGTTCTCAGTATGTGTAGACCATGTATCTGATGCTGTTGGGACAGTGAAACAGCTCCCCTCCTGTCTCAGTATGTGTAGACCATGTATCTGATGCTGTCTGACAGTGGAACAGCACCCCCTGTCTCCAGTATGTGTAGACCATGTATCTGATGCTGTCTGGACAGTGAAACAGCTCCCCTCTGTTCTCAGTATGTGTAGACCATGTATCTGATCTGTCTGGACAGTGAAACAGCACCTCTCTCTCAGTATGTGTAGACCATGTATCTGATCTGTCTGGACAGTGAAAACAGCACCTCTCTGTCTCAGTATGTGTAGACCATGTATCTTATGCTGTCTGGACAGTGAAACAGCACCTCTCTGTCTCAGTATGTGTAGACCATGTATCTGATTGCTGTCTGGACAGTGAAAACAGCGCCCTCTGTCTCAGTATGTGTCGACCATGTATCTGATGCTGTCTGGACAGTGAAAAACAGCACCTCTCTGTCTCAGTACGTGTAGACCATGTATCTGATGCTGTCTGGACAGTGAAACAGCTCCCCTCTGTCTCAGTATGTGTAGACCATGTATCTGATGCTGTCTGGACAGTGAAACAGCTCCCCTCTGTCTCAGTATGTGTGACCATGTATCTGATGCTGTCTGGACAGTGAAACAGCTCCCCTCTGTCTCAGTATGTGTAGACCATGTATCTGATGCTGTCTGGACAGTGAAAACAGCACCTCTCTCTCAGTATGTTCTAGACCATGTATTCTGATGCTGTCTGGACAGTGAAACAGCTCCCCTCTGTCTCAGTACATGTAGACCATGTATCTGATGCTGTCTGGACAGTGAAACACCTCCTTCTCCTGGTCTTCAGCGTACGTATAGACTATGTATCTGATGCTGTCTGTTCAAAAAGAGTATGACAGCATCAGATACATGGGCTGCACATGGCTTGGATGCTTTCTCTTGTGAGGTCATTTCAGCCATGTGAATTGAAGGGAAGTTGGCGGTTACAGTGTACTCTGTGGTGTACTGTTCGGGAGCTGGAATAGGCCTTTCTCTCATTTCCAAGTTGGGACTTCCGGTTTTGGGAAATCCTATATCTGATCTAAGGTGTATCCGATCTAAGGCGTATGGTCTTTTCTCAAACCTCTATGGACCAAGAGCAAGTCTTGTTGTAGCGTACCTCTTTGTTTGAATTGGAGAAAAATCTAAAGCCTCGCACTTTGAAGTCAACCCGAGTTGGGCTGGTCTTGGAGGGCAAGCTCAATTTGCGTTTGCACTGCCTCTAGAATAGAAACGATGTCATGTTGCTAGCGAGCCAATATGACTGTGCACAGAGAGGAAGAGGAAGAGAGAGCCACAACTCTGCGAAAAAGTCTCCCTCCGTTTTTCTTTGTTTCGCCCACCAAGCAAGGAGTTTTTGTATGGACGTCAATGAGTGTTGAATTTGGCCAACAACAAAAAATGTATGGCTTATTTGCTACTTRRGGTTTATTTGATTGAATAGAAGTTTCATTATACTTACGTTGTTCTGGGTGGACTGATATAAGTAGGACACGTGACATCCCGGTAACTTTGCAGAAAAACACTTTATGTAGGAACATTGCTGCGGGGACTTGCTTCCATTCAGCCACAAGAGAATTAGTGAGGTMGGGCACTGATGTTGGGCGATTAGGCCTGGCTCGTAGTCGGCRTTCCAATTCATCCCAAAGGTGTTTGATGGCTTTGAGGTCAGAGCTCTGTGCAGGCCAGTCAAGTTCTTCCACAACATTGTTGTAAGGAACTCTGTGCCCGGGGGCATTGTTAGGCATTCCCCAAACTGTTGCCACAAAGTGGGATGTTATTGTGCTAACGTTGCTTCCAGAGGCAGTTTGGAACTCAGTAGTGAGTGTTGCAACCGAGGACAGATGATTTGTGGCACTACGCCGTTCAGCACTCCCAGCGGTCCCGTCTGTGAGCTTGTGTGTCCTACCACTTTGCGGCTGAGCCGTTGTGTTGCTTTAGACGTTTCACCTCACAATAACAGACTTACAGTAGACCAGGGAGTGCTAGCAGTGCAGAAATTTGATGAACTGACTTGGTGGAAAGGTGGCATCCTATGATGGCCACGTTGAAGCACTGAGC
>NC_036860.1:66089736-66092082 GCF_002910315.2 Salvelinus sp. IW2-2015
GCACAGAATACGCCGTTAGAAATGTCTCATATGTATGGCTGTTAATAGTTTTTCCTCTTCACTGGACACTAAGGACCCTTAGCATAACCATGAAAAAAAACAGCCCCAGACCATTATTCCTCCTCTAGCCAAAACTTTACAGCTGACACTTTTCATTGGGCCAGGTAGTGTTCTCCTGGCATTCTTCAGTAAGCACAGGAGGTTGGTGGCACCTTAATTGGGGAGTTCTTGAAAAAGAAAAGGAGAGCCGCCCATTCTAGGAGCTCGGATGCAATAATAACCTAAGAACCTACATTTCAACAGAAAAGCTGTCTTCATCAGGGTATATGAATTGGGGRGAACAGGCTTGTGGTAATGACTGGAGCGGAATCAGTGGAATGGTATAAAATACATCGAACACATGGATTCCAGGTGTTTGATGCCTATCCATTTGCTCCGTTCTGACCATTATTATGAGTCGTTCTCCCCTCAGCAGCCTCCACTGTCAGTAAGGTAATTCTACTGTCAATGTTTGTCTATGGAGATTGCATGGCTGTGTGCTCGATTTTATACACCTGTCAGCAACGGGTTTGGCTGAAATAGCCGAATCCACTMATTTKAAGGGGTGTCCACATACACKATATATACAAAAGTATTTTGTTGATTGTACCGTATGTTATATACATAGTCTTAGCAAGCTCTTTGGCAGATAGCTAAGCTTTTCTAGCTATAATATTTAGCTAGCTAGCTCACGTTGCAAACATTAGCCTAGCTAGATAGCATTAAAAAATGGCCRTAAAAGAGGAAATTTACACTTGGTTGATAGAACGGGGATTATGTCAGTAACAGTGGGGGTCAATGCCATGTAAGATTAGGGAGGACAATACATTTTTTTATGACCATGGCCTTATTTCTATTACAGCATATTGGATGACTGTCAGTCATACTCCATTCACCCAGTTCAATGTAACATTGACAGGTTTAGGATCCTACATGACTCGAATTTGCCCTCTACCCATCATGAGGTTGCTACAACCTAGCCTACAAATTRAAGTTTCTAACATAAGGTGCACAGGTCGAGAGACATTTTTTAGTAACCAAGGTGACAGACAGGGACACATTCAATACCGCCTTCTGTTGCCTGAATCTAGCTGATCTAGGGTGTAATCATTAGTCCAAACAGTTTTAGTTGCAAAACATTACAAGAGTTTATTGGACACATTCAGGTAGGTTCATACCCGTTTCGTTCTGTTTCTTTCCATTGAAAAAACATTTTGCAACAGAATTGGCAGACTGAATAAACCTCTGATCACCCGCACACACAGTTCACTTTCATAGCAGCCATTCAAACAGCATCATCACATCTACCTGCTCTCATCCTCTCACATTTTCCCTTCACTTGTGGGCTTCAGTGCACAACACAACAGCTGTCTGTGACCAGGTGGAAAAAACCTCTCCATGCCAAACCTTAGTCATAGTCAACATACAGTAGCTAAAAGAAGTAAGGCGTTAGTAAACCCACACAATCCAATCCATGTGTACTATCACACAGTAGTGTACMKCAAGTASTTTAGCAGTTACAAGGGCGGGCCCTGGTGGCAATAAATTAATAAAACCGAAAGCTTACCTTGAATTGGAAGAGTTGGAGTGATGGATAGCATTAACCAGCTAGCTAAAAATAAATATCTTTCCTCTCTCAGTCATATTGTTGAGTAGGCTAAATTAGCTGCATTAGCTAGCTTAAGTGAAACTGGAGAAAAATAATATATTAAACATCTCTCTCTGCTGCTTCTCCTTGTCTTCCTCTCTCTTTGAGTCAACTACTCACCACATTTTATGCACTGCAGTGCTAGCTAGCTGTAGCTGATGCTTTCAGTACTAGATTAATTAAATGATTCACTCTTTAAAATTCACTCTTTAAAAAAAAAAATTATTCACCAAGTAGGAGGGTCCTCCCCTTCCTCCTCTGAGGAGCCTCCACTGGTCAGTAACCTCCAGTAGCTGCTAGATGTGGTTGTAATGAACAGAGAGGTTTCTGTTTTCTTTATAAAATGTGGCTCTATCTTTTGACTGGTTGAAGCTATAAAATAGTATGACCCCATCACTGAAAGATAAGACTCTCATGGACACTTACAAACCTACTGTTTCCCTCTAAAAAGCCCACGAGTCGTTAGAACCGAGTGGACAAGACCAGGCACTAAATCATACTGGACAAGACCAGGCACTAAATCATACTGAACAAGACCAGGCACTAAATCAGACTGGACAAGACCAGGCACTAAATCATACTGGACAAGACCAGGCACTAAATCATACTGGACAAGACCAGGCACTAAATCAGACTGGACAAGACCAGGCACTAAATCA
>NC_036860.1:66092107-66103188 GCF_002910315.2 Salvelinus sp. IW2-2015
TACTGGGGGCAAGACGACTAAATAGACTGGAAAGACCAGGCCTAATCATATGGACAAGACAGGACTAAATCAGACTGGACAAGACAGGCACTAAATCATCTGAACAGGCACTAATCACTGGACAAGACAGGCACTAAATCAGACAGGCACTAAATATACTGGACAAGACCAGGCACTAATCAGACTGGACAGACAGGCATTAAATCACTGGACAAGACAGGCAACTAAATCAGACTGGACAAGACGCAGACTAATCATCTGGACAAGACAGGCACTAGTAGACTGGACAGACAGCTATAATCAGACTGGACGGACAGACTAAAGTAGACTGGACAAGACTAGGCATTAAATCAGACTGGAAGATCGATACAACATATAGTGGTACTGATGACAGAATTATTGCTGATGATCTTCTGAATTTCCAACACCTTTCTGATTTCAGTCATCAAACCACACTGTCTGTAGTTGAAATCTGTCAAAATACTGTCCGACTGATTTGTAATAGACAATAAATAAAAAAGTCAATTTTTTGGTTTTTGATTCATGCTACGCTAATTGATTTTCGCTGCTATGATAAGATTATTATCAATGCGTCTGGTGCTCTTGCCTTAGTTGAATTTTTACTTTGAGATTTTTTTTTCTCATTTTATTCAGATTTTTATGATTAACAAGTACAATGATTTTGACAAACGAAAACGTAATTATTGAGTGATTACTACTGTTCCATGAAAATGCGCATATGATAATCCTGTCAGCCAGTCCGTAGAATGGTAGGACAATTGTAAGCTTCCAAATTGAAACTCATGCACAGCCTACGATGTTGACACTGGTTGTGTTCATGCACATTAACGGCAATACATTTTTACAGTTAATTTATATGTCTTTAATATAAAACCCTTTTAACAATGACCCCTATGGAAATCAATGCCGTCCTACTGATTGTTCTGGCACCGGCCCTGCTGTGTCCTACATACATAGAGTTACATATAGAATATGGTGCAGAGAATATGATTCATTTAAATGATCATTCTTTTCTATGATATTTTATTAACTGACTGTAAATGATGAAGTGTTGTGCTAAGTTTGTATTTTTTTAAAGGTTTAAACGTATTCTTTAATGTAGCCTATTTATGCTTTGGAAGTTAGCTGATGAATTACCAGATCGCCCACCACCTAGTTTCCATCCTGGACAGTGTAGTGTTACTGAGTGGACTACCTGGCTAAGTAATCAAATCAGGTATGTATGTAGCCTACTCACCTCACTTGCATTCGGCGAAGTCAGTCAATTGCTTTAAATTCTTATGCTCCAGAGGAGCTTGACTCCCATGGAGGGCGCCAACGGAAACTTTGTTGATATTGTTTGTTGTGTAATGGGATACTTGCTATAACACAGAAGAGGACACACAGCCATGTACCTCAAGAATAAACTCAAACTAAGAGCTTTCAGATCTCGGTCTGAGGGCGAGAGAGAGGAGGGTGGAGTTGAGGTGTTGCCGTCCTCCACGGATTAGAACTCCGCCAGCTCCGAAATATCTCTCCCACGCATTTAGATACAGTACACTCTATGCTCCTGTAAATCGTCTGCTATGAAATAAATGTATGCACTTTGAGTTCAATACAAGCAACATGTTTATTTTCATCATTTCATCTACCCAGTTGATCTATGTGTTTATATGTGATGTCACTCCCTTCAGACGATCGGTTTTGATGGCCACCATCTATCCATCTATAGGAGATACAACAGTTAAAATGATTAGCGCTGCAGTTATGTCAGGTTGGTCATAGACTAGACATAACATGGCAACAAAAATCGGGACACTCGAATTAGTATGATATGTTATGTTTGCATAAACAGAAGGTTACTGTGGTCCTGTATGGCTCAGTTGGTTGAGTATGGACTTGCACTGCGGGTTGTGGGTTGCATTTCAGGGAGTCCATACTTAAAATATATGCTGCATGATATACATCGCTTTGGATTAAAGCGTCTGCAATGGCATATATTATATTATTAAAGGAGGATGGTTGGTTGGGGTGGCGTGTTCGAATTTCATCACAGACAACTTTAGCTAATTAGCACTTTGCCACTATTCTACTTTTTATTACTTTGCAACTACTTAGCATGTTAGCTAACCCTTCCCTACTAACTCCTAACGCCTAACTCTAACCCTAGCCTAGGTAACGTTAGCCACCTAGAACCTAGCTAACTTTAGCATCAACAAATTGGATTTCGTAACATATCATACATATTGCAATTCGTTACATTGTATGAATTTAATTCGGAACATATCATACGAAATGGATGATGGACATCCAACTTAATGCATACCTACAAACGGATTTTTGTTACTATGTTATGTCTAACCCTGAGTCTGGGAGTTTCCAAAGCATCTTAAGGCTAAATTCATCGTTAGAACCTTCGTAGGAGCATGTTAATTCTGACTGTTAAACATAACCACTGTAAGTAAAGTTGCACTTGAAACGCTCGTTATTTACCGACTGCCTCAGACACTTGTAGAACGGCTAAGTACTTTTGCCCTTCCGCATCACTTTATCACAGAATTCTCCTCTAAACATATAATCAAGCTGTTATCTGTCTCTCTTGTGACGGCAATAATGTAATGTTCAGCTAGTTGAGTTTATTTGTAGGTACATGTCTGTAATTTGTGCCTCAATATATTTTTTGATGTGTAACATGTGCACAATGAAACATATTGTAGCTTTACAAGGAATTATTCTAAGCATGGTCAGAGAGAGAGAGAGCAAAAGAGCCATGGCTTGTACATGCCAGCTCATGAGGAGAGGTTGGTGAGATCAACACAGAGAAGGCTGAATTCCTAAGACCACAGAGAATTATTGAGTTAGTTTAAGAAGAGTCCTTCGGGGGTGGGCTGCCTACATTAGCAGAAAAAGTATTTTAATTAACAAAGGTAACAAATACGTTTGGTTTACACATTTAGCATGCAGTGGGGAGACATTTTTACAGTTTTAAAAACTAATTTCTGCAATTCTACACATTTTTGCATTTACTTATGCATGTTAATTGATATCTGAGTGAGAGTGACTAACAAAATCAATGGGTGCTCTGCGTGTCCGGTCGTTAATTCGGCACGTTTCTACAAGTTTAGATAGCTGGCTAGAATAATTTCCAATGTAAAACATTTTAACTGACATGGGCTAATTGGAGTGACTGTCAGTGAGCGACATATAAAGAGGAACATCTGATACACATCCAAGTTTAGAAATTACACCTTGTGTATTCTACTATTCTAATCTTAAACAGTAAGTTGAGACACCGACTGAGTTACTCTTTTTTATTAGATCTCCTCATATGTAGCACACGCATGAGACTACTAGTCTATTTCTTCAGACTATATTTTTGATTTGATGGAATATATTTACCATAACGCATGCATTACAAAAATTAACATTACGTGGGAGGGTTTTGCAGCACTGCACAGTTAGGATGTTGGATGTTTTTAGCAATTGGATTTTAACTGAAGAAATGTGCATAGCAGCATTGTTGAGATGGAAGATATGGCGTTGTTGTCAAAGTCTTTCTTAGCTTATCATAATTCTATACGCCGGCCTAGCCTACAGATGAAGTCTGAACTGACATAGCTAAGGATGGTCTGAGCATGTTAGCCACACCATTATAGTTATTATCTGATTTGAGGTCAGACGCAACATATTCTTCTGATTGCTGCTACTCTCACTGGCTTGACCTTATAAAGGATATATAGAAAAATGCATGAAGACCATCAGATCAGATTCACCGGTTAGCCTACTTACCTTCATCAACATCCGTAAGCCTACAGTTGAGATCGAAGTTTACATACACTTAGGTTGGAGTCATTAAAATTCGTTTTTCAACCACTCCACACTTTTTTTGTTACACACTATAGTTTTGGCAAATGGGTTAGGACATCACTATTGGTGCATGACACAGTATCTTTCAACAATTGTTTTCAGACGATTATTTCACTTATATTCACTGTATCAAATTCCAGTGGGTCAGAGTTTACATACGCATTTCAGTCACTAAAAACCACACTGTCTGTAGATTGAAATACTGTCAAAAATACTGTCCGACTGATTTGTAATAGACCAAATAAATAAAAAAAGTCAACATTGGTCAATAATTACATAACTTTTTTTTGTTACATGGTGGGGTCATGAATTGGTCTAGCAGATTATTGAGTTGCAGCTGTCAGTGATAAGCATCTAAAATATGTGTGAAGATAATAATTTGAGAATAATTTAAAATGTTGAGACAAGAAGAAGGGGAGGGGTGTGTGGCGGAGATATAGGCGAAACCCTCCACAATGCAATCTCTCAGCCTTCTCCCACCAATCTCTCAGCCTTCTCCCACCAATCTCTCAGCCTTCTCCCACCAATCTCTCAGCCTTCTCCCACCAATCTCTCAGCCTTCTCCTGCACATTCATTGTGTGAATTGTTTGCCCCTTTGATTGTTTAGTTTGATAAATTCCCCATTACATATGTCACCAGTGGTACATGTACTGTTAATCCCCATAATTTGGTTACATTAATTTATGTTAATGCATGTATTAATTACAATAATCTACAGTTCTCATTCTCAGATTAGAACCATTATCCTTCACTCATGTTGCCAAACATACTCTCGTAAAACTGACCATCCTACCTTGACTTCGGCGATGTCATTTAGAATATAGCCTCCAAAACTCTACTCAACAAATTGGATGCAGCCTATCACAGTGCCATCTGTTTTGTCACCAAAGCCCCATATACTACCTACCACTGCGACCTGTACGCTCTCGTTGGCTGGCCCTCGCTTCATACTCGTCGCCAAACCCACTCCAGGTCATCTACAAGTCTCTGCTAGGTAAAGCCCCGCCTCCAGCAGGTATATCTCACTGGTCACCCCCAAAGCCAATTCTTCCTTTGGCTGCCTTTCCTTCCAGTTCTCTGCTGCCAATGACTGGAACAAACTGCAAAAACCACTGAAGCTGGAGACTCATATCTCCCTCACTAGCTTTAGGCACCAGCTGTCAGAGCATCTCACAGATCACTGCACCTGTACATAGCTCATCTGTAAATAGCTCATCCAACTACCTCATCCCCATAATGTATTTAATTATTTATTATTTATCTATCTTAATTATTTACCCCAGTATCTCTACTTGCACATTCATCTTCTGCACATCTACCATTCCAGTGTTTAATTGCTATATTGTAATTACTTCGCCACCATGGCCTATTTTTTGCCTTACCTCCCTTATCCTACCTAATTTGCACATACTGTATATAGACTTTTTCTACTGTATTATTGACTGTATGTTTGTTTATTCCATGTGTAACTCTATGTTGCTGTATGTGTCGAACTGCTTTGCTTTATCTTGGCCAGGTCGCAGTTGTAAATGAGAACTTGTTCTCAACTAGCCTACCTGGTTAAATAAAGGTGAAATAAATACATAAAGAATATTTGCAGAGTTCACAACCTGCTACACTTGTAAGAAACTATTTAGATTTATTTCATAACCATCTATGAGTTTTGTTAATATTGTGTATTATATTTTGTTTGGAGTGTTCCATGTGAGCAATGAGCATGTGTCTGTTTTTTCTGTCTGTTAATGTTAAGGGAACACGCGCAGCTGACACGCACACCTGAGCATGCATAGAAGTCGGTCTACCTGGCCTGCTGCGCGCAAATGTAGGAAAGAGCCCATTTGGGGATGTTCTGATTGTCTTAACTCACCATTTCCACCACTAATAAACTGAGTTTCTCAGTAATTTTGTCTTCACCTCACACAGTAAGGCTACGAAGTAAAAAAACAAACACGTTTTACATCCTTTGCAAATGGCCTAATTCAGTTGATTGATATGATACAATGTTGCACTTCACTAGCGATAGTTCAAGTCAAGATAGATAGAAATTGAGGCAGACAGGTGGAAGTAGAGAGATTAATGCGATTGAAAGTAGCTGGACTTTCATCCTGATATTTTCTACTGTTTTATTTGTCGACTTTGTGTATTTTGCTTGGTTTACAATGTAAGTTATAGGCCAATTTCTGCATTGGCCTATTTTTATGCTATGTCTGAGTTCCATGCATACGCTCATTTATTTTCGCTGCCTATTGATCACGGTGTATCAATGTGTCCATACGGCTGGTGCTCTTGCCTTAGTTGAATTTTTACTTTGAGATTTTTTTCCTTCATTTTAATTCAGATTTTTATGATTAACCAAGTCACAATGATTTTGACAAACGAAAACGTAATTATTGAARTGATTACTACTGTTCCATGAAAATGCGCATATGATAATCCTGTCACGCAGCTCCGTAGAAATGGTAGGACAATTGTAAGCTTCTCCAAACTTGAAACTCATGCACAGCCTACGATGTGATACACTGGTTGTGTTCATGCCACATTAAACGGCAATACATTTTTACAGTTAAATTATATGTCTTTAATATAAAACCCCTTTTAAAAACRTGACCCCCCTATGGAAATCAAATGCCCGTCCTACTGATTCGTTCTGGCACCGGCCCTGCTGTGTCCTACATACAATAGAGTTACATATCAGAATATGGTGCAGCGAATATAGTGATTCATTTAAATGATCATTCTTTTCTATGATATTTATTAACTGACTGTAAATGATGAAGTGTTGTGCTAAAGTTTGTATTTTTTTTAAAGGTTTAAACGTATTTCTTAATGTAGCCTATTTATGCTTTGGAAGTTAGCTGATGAAAYTAACCAGATCGCCCACCCACCTAGTTTCCATCCCTGGAAAACAGTGTCAGTGTTACTGAGTGGACTACCCTGGCTAAGTAAATCAAATCAGGCTATGTAATGTAGCCTACTCACCTCACTTGCATTCGGCGAAGTCCAGTCAATTGCTTTAAATTCCTTATGCTTTCCAGAGGAGCTTGACTCCCATGCGACGGCGCTCCAACGGAAACTTTGTTGATATCTGTTGTTGTGTAATGGGATACTTGGCTATAACACAGAACGAGGACACACACAGCCATGTACCTCAAGAATAAACTCAACACTAAAGAGCTTTCAGCATCTCCGGTCCTGAGGGCGAGAGAGAGGAGGGTGGAGTTGACGGTGTTGACCGCTCCCTCCCACGAGATCTAGAAACTCCGCCCAGCTCCGAAATAATACTCTCCCACGCATTTAGATACAGTACACTCTATGCTCCTGTAAATCGCTCTGCTAAATGAAATAAATGTATGCACTTTGAGTTCAATACAAGCAACATGTTTCAATTTTCATTCATTTCATCTACYCAGTTGATCTATGTGTTTATAATGTGATGTCACTCCCTTCAGACGATCGGTTTTGATGGCCCACCATCTATCCATCTATAGGAGATACAACAGTTAAAATGCATTTAGCGCTGCAGTTATGTCAGGTTGGTCTCATAGACTAGACATAACATGGTCAACAAAAATCCGGGACACTCRAATTAGTATGATATGTTATGTTTGCCATAAAACAGAAGGTTACTGTGGTCCTGTATGGCTCAGTTGGTTGAGTATGGCACTTGCACTGCCAGGGTTGTGGGTTCGATTTCCAGGGCAGTCCATACTTAAAATATATGCATGCATGACTATACATCGCTTTGGATTAAAGCGTCTGCTAAATGGCATATATTATATTACTTAAAAAGGAGGATGGTTGGTTGGGGTGGCCGTGTTCGAATTTCATCACAGACAACTTTAGCTAATTAGCAACTTTGCAACTACTTTCTACTTTTTATCTACTTTGCAACTACTTAGCATGTTAGCTAACCCTTCCCCTAACCTAACTCCTAACCCGCCTAACTCTAACCCCTAGCCTAGSTAACGTTAGCCACCTAGCAACCTAGCTAACTTTAGCATCAACAAATTGGAATTCGTAACATATCATACATATTGCAAATTCGTTACATTGTATGAATTATAATTCGGAACATATCATACGAAATGGATGATGGACATCCACAACTTAATGCATACCATACCAAACGGATTTTTGTTTACTATGTTATGTCTAACCCTGAGTCCTGGGCTCAGTTTCCCAAAAGCATCTTAAGGCTAAATTCATCGTTAGAACCTTCGTAGGAGCATCGTTAAATCTCTGAACTRTTAAACATAACCACTGTAAGTAAAGTTGCACTTGAAAACGCTCGTTATTTACCGACTGCCTCAGACCACTTGTAGAACGGCTAAGTACTTTTTTGCCCTTCCGCATCACTTTATACAMAGAATATCTCCTCTAAACATATAATCAAGCTGTTTATCTGTCTCTCTGTGACGGCCAATAAATGTAATGTTCAGCTAGTTGAGTTCTATTTGTAGGCTACACTGTCTGTAATTTGTGCCTCAATATATTTYTTGATGTGTAACATGTGCACAATGAAACATATTGTAAGCTTTACAAGGAATTATTCTAAGCATGGTCAGAGAGAGAGAGAGACAAAGAAGCCATGGCTTGTACCATGGCCCATAGCTCATGAGAGAGAGGTTGGTGAGATCAACACAGAGAAGGCTGAATTCCTAAGACAACACAGGAAATTATTGAGTATAGTTTATAAGAAGAGTCACTTCGGGGGCTGGCCTGCCCTACATTAGCAGAAAAAGTATTTTAATTAACCAAAGGTAAACAAATACGTTTGGTTTACACATTTAGCCATGCAGTGGGGAGACATTTTTACAGTTTKAAAARCTAATTTYCTGCAATTCTACACATTTTTGCATTTACTTATGCCATGTTAATATGATATCTGAGTGAGAGTGACTAACAAAATCAATGGGTGCTCTGAGTGTCCGGTCGTTAATTCGGCCASGTTTCTACAAGTTTAGATAGCTGGCTAGAATAATTTACCAATGTAAAACATTTTAACTGACATGGGCTAATTGGAGTGACTGTCAGTGAGCGACATATAACAAGAGGAAAACAYCTGATACACATCCAAGTTTAGAAATTACACCTTGTGTATTCTACTATTCTAACTCTTAAACAGTAAGTTGAGACACCGACTGAGTTACTCTTTTTTATTAGATCGTCCTCATATGTAGCAACAGCCATGAGACTACTAGTCTAAATTTTTCAGACTATATTTTTGATTTGATGGAAATATATTTACCATAACGCCATGCATTACAAAAATTAACATTRCGTGGGAAGGGTTTTGCAGCCACTGCACAGTTAGGATGTTGAATGTTTTTTTAGCAATTGGATTTTAACCCTGAAGAAMTGTGCATAGCAGACATTGTTGAGATGGAAGATATGGCGTTGTTGTCAAAGTCTTTCTTCAGCCTTATCATAATTCTATAGCCCGGGCCTAGCCTACAGATGAAGTCTGAACTGAACATAGCTAAGGATGGTCTGAGCATGTTAGCCACACCACATTATAGTTCATTATCTGATTTGAGGTCAGACGCAACATATTCTTCTGATTGCTGCTACCTCCTCACTGGCCCTTGACCTTATAAAGGATATATAGAAAACATGCATGAGAACCATCAGATCAGATTCACACGGTTAGCCTACATTACCTTCATCAACATCCAGTAAGACCTACAGTTGAAGTCGAAAGTTTACATACACTTAGGTTGGAGTCATTAAAATTCGTTTTTCAACCACTCCACACATTTTTTTGTTAACAAACTATAGTTTTGGCAAATGGGTTAGGACATCTACTTTGTGCATGACACAAGTAATCTTTCCAACAATTGTTTTCAGACAGATTATTTCACTTATAATTCACTGTATCACAATTCCAGTGGGTCAGAAGTTTACATACACTATAGTTTTAAATAACACTCAATTAGTATTTTAATGGTAGATTGCCTCAAATTGTTTAACTTGGGGTGCAAACATTTCGGGTACCCTCTCCACACGCTTCCCACAATAATTGGGTGGACTTGTGACCCATTCTCCTGACAGAGCTTGGTGTAGACTGAGTCAGGTATTGGTAGCACTCCTTCTCGCATAACGCTTTTTTCCGAGTTCTCTAACCCACAAGATTTTCTATACGGATTGAAGGTCAGGGCTTTGGTGAATGGCCACTCTATACACTTTGCACCTTTGTATGTTGCTTAAAAGCCATTTTCGCCAAAATGTTGAAATAAGGGCTTGGGTCATTGTCGCATATGGAAGAGCCATTATGAGTACCAACTGTTAAACTTCTGACTGATTGTTATGAGATGTTGCTTCAATATATCCACAATAATTTTCCTCCTCATGACGTCATCTGATTTTGTGGAATGTGCAGCAGTCACCTCCTGCAGCAAAAGTACCCCACACCATGAATGCTGCACCACCTGTGCTTCACGGTTGGGGATGCGTGTTTCTTCGGCTCCAAGCTCCCCTCTTTTCCTCAAACATAAAGATGGACATTATGGCCAAACCAGTTCTATTTTTGTTTCATCAGAACCAGTTGGACATTTCTCGCAAAAGTACAAATCTTTGTCCCATGTGCAGTTTGCAAAACCGTAGTCTAGCTTTTTTATGGGCGGTTTTGGAGCAGTGGCTTCTTCCTTGCTGAGCGGCTATTCAGGTGATGTCGATATAGGACTCCCCGTTTGACTGTGGATATAGAACTTGTAACTGTTTCCCTGCGCAGCATCTTCACAAGGCTTGCTGCTGTCTGATTGATTTAGCACTTTTCGCACCAAAGTACGTTCATGCCTAGGAGAACAGTATGTTTGTCGCGCGCGCGCGTGTGAGGCCACGATATACGGCTGCGTGTCCAATGGTGTTTTTATACTATGCGTACTTTTCGTGTTGAGTACAGATGATCACGCGTGGTAACTCCAGGCCGTTTAGAAATTGCTCGCCAAGAATGAACACCATGACGCGATGATCTCTACAATTTTTTCTGTGAGCGCGCTCTTAGATGATTCGTTTTGCGTAGTTTCCCGCCACGATGTCAAGCAAAGAAGGCACAGGAGTTGAAGGTAGGCCTTGAAATACATCCTCAGGTACACTCATATTGACTGCAAAGGAATGTCAAAGAGTAGCCTAATCAGAAATACCTCAGCTCCTCCTTCTAAAAGCCATGACATCAATTTTCGGAATTTTCCAAGCTGCGTCTTAAAAGGCAATT
>NC_036860.1:66103319-66121567 GCF_002910315.2 Salvelinus sp. IW2-2015
AAAAACTGAGTTTAAATGTATTTGGCTAAGGTGTATGTAAACTTCCGACTTCAACTGTATATGTCGGCTGTGTATTAGTAATAAGCTATTTTATCCAGGTATAGTATTTAGTATTTATTAGGATTCCAATTAGCTGTTGATAAAGCAGCAGCTACTGTTCCTKGGGTCCACAGAAAACATGAAACATTACATAATACAGAACATTAATATACAAGAACAGCTCAATCAGGTGATTGTGGAGGCCAGGTCATCTAATGCAGCACTCCATCACTCTCCTTCTTGGTCAAATAACCCTTACACAGCCTGGAGGTGTGTTGGGTCATTGTCCTGTTGAAAAACAAATGATAATCCCACTAAGCACGGGGTGGCAGGTAGCCTAGTGATTGTGCCACTAACCGAAAGGTTGCTGGATTCACTCCCTGATCTGACAAAGTAAAAATCTGTCGTTCTGCCCCTGAACAAGACAGTTAACCGGTAGGCCGTCATTGTAAATAAGAATTTGTTCTTAACTGACTTGCCTAGTTAAATAAAATAAATACAAATTAAAAAGCACATGACGTATTGACATATTGCTGCAGCATGCTGTCGTAGCCATGCTGGTAAAGTGTGCCTTGAATTGTAAATAAAATCACTGACACCAGCAAAGCTCCATCACACCTCCTCCTCCATGCTTCACGGTGGRAACCACACATGCAGAGATAATCCGTTCACCTACTCTACGTCTCACAAAGACAAAAATCTCAAATTTGGACTCATCAGACCAAAGGACAGATTTCCACTGGTCTAATGTCCATTGCTTGTGTTTCTTGGCCCAAGCAAGTCTCTTATTATTATTGGTGTCCTTAAGTAGTGGTTTCTTTGCAGCATTTCGACCATGAAGACCTGATTCACRTAGTCTTCTCTGAACAGTTGATGTTGAAATGTATTTGTTACTTGAACTCWGTGAAGCATTTATTTGGGCTGCAATTTCTGAGGCTGGTAACTCTAATGAACTTATCCTCTGCAGCAGAGGTAACTCTGAGTCTTCCTTTCCTGTGGTGGTCCTCATGAGAGCCAGTTTCATCATAGCGCTTGATGGTTTTTGTGACTGCACTTGAAGAAACKTTCAAAGTTCTTGAACTGTTCCATATTGACTGACCTTCATGTCTTGAAGTAATGATGGACTGTCGTTTCTCCTTGTTTATTTGAGCTGTTCTTGCCATAATATGGACTTAGTCTTTTACCAAATAGGGCTATCTTCTGTGTACCACCACCATTACCCTGTCTCTTATACACATCTAGATGTGTATAAGAGACAGGTTTAACACTTCTTTGGTTACTACATGATTCCATATGTGTTATTTCATAGTTTTGATGTCTTCACTATTATTCTACAATGTAGAAAATAGTAAAAATAAAGAAAAACCCTTGAATGAGTAGGTGTGTCCAAACTTTTGACTGGTACCTGTCTCTTATACACATCTAGATGTGTATAAGAGACAGTGCCAAGAGTGTGCAAAGCTGTCATCAAGGCAAAGGGTAGCTACTTTGAAGAATCTCAAATATAATTTATTTTATTTTATTTGTTTAACACTTCTTTGGTTACTACATGATTCCATATGTGTTATTTCATAGTTTTGATGTCTTCACTATTATTCTACAATGTAGAAAATAGTAAAAATAAAGAAAAACCCTTGAATGAGTAGGTGTGTCCAARCTTTTGACTGGTACTGTACATGTACATAGGTCTACAATTGAATTAAGTCAGATAAGGGAGTGGCGTGAGGTGAGTTTTCTTTTTTTTCTTMGTTTTTTTGTAGCTAATTGAGCTTTTTGCTTGAGTAATTTGAGATGGAAGGGAGCTTCATGTGGCAAGCGATCATGGCTCTATACAGTATAAAACTGTTCATTGCCTTGAATTCGTTCGAGATTTGGGGACTGTAAAGAGATCCCTGTTGGCATGTCTGGTGTGGTAATTATGTGTGTCAGAGCTATTTTGCGTACAGAGTGACAGTGCCATGCTTGTTATGAGGTCTGCCTGTATTTTTACTGCTTTACCATCGCAAGTCAAGTTGTTCGTCCTCTCTACTCAAACACACAGGATTTACTGGTGTTCTAAGTCAAACATTGTAAAAACACATTATGACTGATCACAGTTGTAAAGGTGTACCATACCTTCAAACACTGTGTTTATTGTACTTTAGTTCTGTTTCTCCCAGTACCTGGTTAGTGGTTCCTCCCACTGAGGGCAATTAGAATGGTTGCATCTCCTGGAGACAATGTAACGTGACTTGCTTAGGGACGTGTTGCTTTGTTCTAGGAAAAAACTAGGTAACACTTAAAAGCATTTTGTTTTATTATACGATTATTTTAACAGGGTGTCATGCTGAGACCAAGGTCTCTTTTACAGATGAATCCATCAATACACTTCAATATACACAATACAAATCAACACATCAATATAAACATCAAAATTCACATTAAACCATTTATAAATATTTCATTATTTGTAAACATTTATAAACATTAAGGAAAGGGAAAGGGGATACCTAGTCAGTTGCCAACTGAATGCATTCAAACGAAATGTGTCTTCCGTTTCTAACCCTACCCCTCTGAAACATTATAAGCAAACTAGGACCGGAATTATAAGCAAACCAGGACCAGCTCATCTTCAAGTATTGAGAATGGATGACCCAGGAAATTGCTAACCTTGAAATATATTTGATCATTCAACAATGATGGGGTGGTTTCTCCTCAAACTCATWTCCGTATCAGAGAGGTCACATATGTGCTATCCAATTAGTCCTAGTGGTGCATTTCTCCCGCTCCTATACATGTCCCTGGCCTCCACCTATAAGCTACATGCAGTACGGTACYTGAGATGTTCTCCTGTTATTTATAGCAGTGCATTTCTCCCGCTCCTCCTATACATTAAAGTATAGATGTAGAATGTTAATTAGAGCCAGTTTGCTGACAGCAGGAAATTAATCCTGCAGCAACAGGAAGTGTGAATATTCTAGTGGTGCTATATAATTGGTGCTTGACCCTAAATGAAGACAGGATATCATAATGGAAGATGGATATCCACCCAGTTCCACCCATAACTTAAAATATATCTTCTTCTTTTTTATTGTTTTACCCCCTTTCTCTCCCCAATTTCGTGATATCCAATTGCAATCTAATTACGAGCTTTTCTCATCACTGCAACTCCCCAACGGGCTCGGGAGAGGCGAAAGTAAAGTCATGCGTCCTCTGAAACATGACCCACCAAGCCGCGCTTCTTAACACCCACCCGTTTAACCCGGAAGCCAGCCGCACCAATGTGTTTGAGGAAATACTGTCCAACTGACWACCGAAGTCAGCCTGCAGGCGCCCGGCCCACCACAAGGAGTCGCTAGAGCGCGATGAGCCAAGTAAAGCCCAACCGGCCAAACACTCCCCTAACCCGGACGACGTTGGGCCAATTRTGCGCCACCTTATGAGACTCCCGGTCACGACCGGTTGTGAGGCCTAAACTGTACMTTTCAAAGAAAGCTCTGGCAAGATTTCTCTCTCTGGGGGTGAGAAACAAAAAAATCACTGCAGTTCACGTATCCCTTATGAGACAGACAATTCTGAGAACTGCAGTTTCCTTGTAATATTGGTGTTTGAGCAAGAGAAACCAGGTTTTCCCTCATCCCTGACACTTGCCCAGGATACTGTCATTACTTACTGAGAGACAAACAGTTTTTCTAACTGGAATGCAGAAAAGGGAATATGAAGAGACATGATTTGCATACACAGAGGTATTATAAGGTGATCATGTCTGAATGACTTTGGATTAAAATCCTATACTTTACAAATACTGTTATGGTGGTGATATGTTCTAATTTTAAAAATAAGAAAAARATAATTTGTATAATATAACATCTGGTGCCAAATTACACACACACACACACACAATTATGTATTGGCAGCATGATTRCCCTGTACAGAAGGTACTCTGCCTACCCAGCAAACCGGAAAAATTCCCAGAACATTAGCTAACATTACCATTAAGTTCTAGTTTGGGTTTTATCTAACATTAGGATGATAACATCCCCAAAACATTCAAATAATGTTTTTGATAACAACAAAACATTTTTTTAAATGAAATTTATGAAATATCATTTTCTTCTAACATTCCCAAAAATGTTGTGCACAACACCTGTAACAACCGCCACGGACTATAGGTTCTTATTAGGTGACCAGGCAATGTAATAATACAATGTTTTCTGGGAACCTTTTTGCAACATCAGGCAAATATTTTTTACAAACATTGTATAGTCATCAGCACAACTGGATAGTTTTTTGTGTTATTAGAACTTTTGGGGCAACCTAATTAATTGTTCTGGGAATGTTCACAGTACCAATTTTGGTTTGCTGGGTAGGTACACACAGTTCACTTCAGTCAACTGGGTCCCAGAGGGGCTTGTACTGAAGCAGCAGTACACACACACACACACACACACACACACACACCACACACACACCACACAACACACACACACACACACACACACACACACCCACACACACACACACACACACACACACACACACACACACACACACACACACACACACACACACACACACACACACACACACACACACACACACAAGCTCTCATTCCCGTTTCTCCTGCTGGAGGAATGCTATGCAATGTGCATCCTCTCTGATCCCTCTAATCCCTGTGAGATTGAGCTCTATGCCTCTGCATCAGCGGCATGCCAGGGCAAGGCCACTCCAGCTGTTTGCTGTTTCACACTGGTTACGTCCCAAATGGCATCATATTCCCTATATAGTGCACTACATTTGACCAGTTCCCATAGGGCAGTATGTTGGGAATAGGTTGCCATTAGGGACGTAACCAGTCCATCCCTCTTTAGTGTGGTCCACTTTGACACTTAGCTCCTCTCCCTTCTAGAACACTGAGATGGGTGACGAAACGAGCCATTACCCGGCAACAGCGGGATCGGTTGCATGCTTCATGGGGCAGATGTGATGTAGAGCTCCACACCAACCAAGGACATAGAGATTATGACGGCTGGTTGATATGCCTGGATAACCTTTTCTACTGACCAATCTCCTCTGCAATAATACTCTAAGAATACCCTGATGATTCAGAAGTTCCCTCTATTCTATTCTATTCTATTCTATTCTATTCTATTCTGTCATCAACTAGTTATGTATGTCTGTAATTCCAAACTGGAAGCCTCCAACTCTGTATGTCCCTTAGCCAATGGGTAAGAGCTGCATGTGTCTGTCTATAAAGACCAGACCTCTGGGATCTGAAAACAATGGCTTAAAGGCAGATCATATAGAGATCATAAATAATAATCTTCATATCTTGACTGTATTTTCTGTGTTTATGGCAGCTCTTAAAGGTATCATGGTAGGAGAGAAGAGAATACACACCATAAACTAAACGAGCAGCTCATAAAATCWTACAGTACATTTCCTGTCAGATGGCATTTGGTTGTTTGGGGAGATCTGGGAAATCTCTTTACCCCTCCYGATCCAACCTCTACTTAGAAGCAATAACATTATATAATAGCCCCATCTGGTCCACAGATTGATTTAAAAGACTCATTGTGTGTCATGTTATATTCCTTTGCAAATGATGGGTACAGTAAATATTAAACAACCTACACATACAAATGGGTTTTCCCAAGGCCGATCTAGCTCATCTGGATATGCAGACTACAGATGGGTAACTACTAAATTATGAGCGGTTTCGCCTTGAGGTGTGTGAGAGTGAAGCAGATTAGTGTGTTGTGTGAGTTCACCCAGTATTAAGGTGCATTCACGTGGATGGCTAGTCATTCAGAGGTTATGAACGGTGCAGTTGCCATCCTGCCAGCTTATTTACTCACTGAAACAATGGTAGKTTACATACACATGATATGTACAGTTCCTAATGCTCTCTTGCAATGACTGTTGTGTCCGTGTCTTCAGTGCTATGTGTGAGTTGCTGAGACAGCAGGGGCTGTGATGCTTTGAGGACATCTAGTGGTATTACAGTGATAGTGGCAAATTGAGATTAAATGACCACTTTATGAAAAAAGGTCTCAAACAAATGTAAATGACWGTTTTATCAACACAAATCTAGCTCTAATCTTAATGTTCAAATCAGCATTTAAAGTCAGAATAAAACCTGCCTTGTCTGCAAATACATACTATACTGCTTGACCTTGGAGAGAAAATGGCCAAAGGATTACTATAAACATAAATAATTTCTTAGATAGGATACCGTTTTTAATATAATGGATTAGTTTGAGCCATACAGTTTATTGGAAAATACAAAAGAAATAGAATCAAATRGAAAAGCTAAACTATATTGTATTATCAATTTTCTTAGAACCAGAAATGCATCCTCTGCCTTACACACACGCACGCACAGCATCCCTGGAGAAAGTGTCAGGYGTTAAGTGTCTTGCTCAAGAGCACAACAGCTGTGGATGGTACCTGCGATCAGTGACCAACAGCASCCCTCTGTCGCTAGTCCTACATTTCAATAGTTTGTTGATGATGCAGATATAGCTACAGTAGCCCAAACCAGACACAAA
Source organism: Salvelinus sp. IW2-2015 (assembly GCF_002910315.2). Classification (NCBI taxonomy): domain Eukaryota; kingdom Metazoa; phylum Chordata; class Actinopteri; order Salmoniformes; family Salmonidae; genus Salvelinus; species Salvelinus sp. IW2-2015. The sequence continues at coordinate 66,109,889 of NC_036860.1, forward strand.
AGAAAATCTGTCTTCTGCATCCACATATAGTGAATGCCTAGCTACCTGGTATGCGCCAAAGTCTAACCTCAAGGTGGCGCTAAATGACAAGCAAAACTGCTCAGTCTGGCAAAGCAACGTTTCAGGAACCTGCACAACCTGAAACAATAAGACAGTTTTAAGACGCCCTAGCACCTTTTTTTATTGGCCAGTTTGCTTTTTCAGTAGTTCTATAACCCGCGTGGTTGGCTTAATTTGTCTTTACTCACTCGAAGTCAGCTGTCACCAACGTTTTTGGACAAAACCGAAGGATATTAGCTTTGAGTTGAACTGGAAGAAGCAACTGGAGTCTCTGAATTCTCAGCCAAAACCTAAATACTGTAATGTTAGTGCCCCCTTTCCACATTTATTATTTTTGACCGAACATAACATCACACTGGAGAGGATTACAAAAAAAMCCGGCATTATTTGCTTGTGCCAATGAAGGATTCGATCTATCAACAGAGGAACCCACACATTCATTGAGGGGACACTTTGCTATTGTTCAGGCTAGCCAGCTAGCTGTGTGTTTTTGTGTTAGCTCCTCAGGCTATATGGCTACGAATTTTGAACCCATACATGGCCTCTCCGAAGATGAAGTAAGTGAATATCTCATATCTCGATGTGTAGTGTTTTAGTAAGATATCTGTATGGCGAACTAACGATGTCCAAGCTAGCTAGCTAACGTTACAATGTGTCGTTCCGCTCCAACAGGAATGTTAGCCATCTTTAGTAGCTAGTGGAGGCCAGTTGTCAGCTGTTATGATAGCTAGYTAGCTAGTTTCCTCGACAATACTTATTCCAATTTGAGGTATGTACGTAACGTTAGCTGGATAAGATGAACTAGCGTTAACGTTAGTTAGAAAAAAACAATTTGAGTAGCCCTGCACTGTGCAAACGTTACGCTTTCTTACTCAATCGCACGTTTTTCCTACAGAAACATGTACAGTCACTGTACATGGTTTTAAGTTGCAGCCGACAGTTAAACACAATTTGGCGAAGATAAACATTAGCTAGTTAGTTATGGCATTTTTACTACAAGCTAGTTAACGTTACCTAATTTACGTTAGTGACAATCACTACTGTTAACTACAGTGTCTGTCAATCAGTGTAACGTTCTAACTTCTAATTTGAAATCCAATTWAAAAAAAACATCTGAGCTCTAACCCTATAAATGTGTGTATCAMTTTAACATGTTTGTTATTATTTCTCGCTCATATGAAAGATAAGGTCTTTATGCTTCCAAAACCGTACCGCAAACGATGCGTGTTAATGTTTAGACCGAGCTCTTAACAAAGCTCTGTACAGAATACGCCTTCGTCCAATGACTCTTATGTGTGATGTAATGGAATTGAGTCGTGATCAAGGGCTGAATCTGACTGTCTTCAATGACCATTATAAAGGACATTATGTTGACCATTATTTGTTTRACAAGTGATTTTACTCCCAAGTAGATTCCAATGGCAGTAACTTAACACTTCTTGTGTGTGTAACCTAGGCTACATGCCCTTGATTTCCACATTACACTCCCATGAAGTTGGACACCAATTAAACATTGAGGATGTAGTTAAAATTTTCTGGCCTCATACTGTAATTAAAACACCTCTGCAGTAAATGGTTTCCAGAGGCAGCACTTTTGGGACGACCCAGTTTTAAACCGCTAAAAACAGCAACGCTTTGTTTCAATCTGCCTACTATTCTCGTAACATTCCTTTAGAGATGAAGAGCAGAGGACGAGTGGGTTCCTTCACTGCCTTTCCCTGTGTAAGCAATGTCAATGTTGGGGGCGAATACTTTCTCAATATGCATGAAAGTTTAGTGTTTAGGGCTTATAGGCATCTCATTAATAATATTCTATGCACAATAAGGATATAGGTCGCAGTTGCTGCTAATAATGGAATTCATTATTTGTGCGCATCGAAACAGTAAGTGGTGTGACTGACTGTGTCAGAATTCAGAATCCTGGTACAAGGGAGACTCTTAAGTATTCGGAGTCATGACAGTCTTCAGGAAAAGGAAGGCATAATTATTCATTCCTCACATAGGGCTACTTGGAACAGCTGGGTAAGCCGCCTGGGCTGTTACAAGCTTATTGTACCCCACATTCCCATTCCCACCCCCACCCATTGCTAGCACTTATCATAATTAGTGACATGGTTTGTTTTCAGCTATTATGTATATGATGGTGTAAACATTAGCTCACAGACAGTGTCATTGATTTTGTTTAGCCGTTAGGCATCACAACTTGCATTGTAGTTTAAAAAAAATAAAGTGTATATCACTCGAGGCCCAGGCAAAGCTCGCACTCCGGCACGCACTCGCTTGCTAGGCCCAGGCTGGCTTGGGGGTTGGCCAGGCTGGCTGGGCTCGGGGTCCGCAGGCCCCCCGGCTGGCTGGGTGGCAGTGGCAAGGCTAGAGCGGCTGGGGTGGCAGGCAGGCTGCTGGGTGGGCAGGCAGGCTTGGCTGGGGGGGTGGCTGGCTGGCTGGGTGGGTGGCAGGGCTGGCTGGCTGGCTGGGTGGGGTGGCTTGGGCTGGGCTGGCAGTGGTCGCAGCTGGCCTGCTGGCGTGGTAGGCCGGCAGCGCTTGGCTGGGGTGGGCTGGCCGTCTGGGGTGGTAGGCTGGCTTGTCTGGGGGTGGTAGGCAGCAGGCTTGGCTGGGCGTGGCTGGCTGTCTGGGGTGGCCAGCAGCGCGCTTCGGCTTGGGGTGAGCTGGTCTGTCTGGGGTCGGCAGCAGGGCAGGCCGTGTCTGGGGTGGTAGGCAGGCAGGCAGGCTGGCAGGGCATGAGGCTGGCTGTCTGGGGTGGTGGCAGGCAGGCATGCAGGTGGCGTGGCAGGCAGGCCATGGCAGGTGCGTGGTGGCAGGCTGGCTGGCTGGCTGGGTGGGGTGCAGGCTGGCTGCTGGCTGGGTGGGGTGGCTGGCTGGCTTGGCTGGGTGGCGCGCTGGCTGGCTGGATGGTGCATGGGGGTGGCATGGGAAGTGCTGGCAGGGGGCCGGCTGATCTGAGGGTGTAGGCAGGCAGGCTGGCTGGGGTGGCTGGCGCTGTCTGGGTGGTGAGGCTGGCTGTCTGGGTGTGCAGGCAGGCAGGCTGGCTGGCGCGGGGTGGCTGGCTGTTCGGGGTGGCAGGCAGGCAGGCTTGTCTGGGGATGGCTGGTGTGGCGTGCGCAGGCAGGCAGGCTGTCTGGGGTGGCAGGTCGGTCAGGCAGGCAGGCTGGCTGGGTGGTGCACAGGCAGGTTTGTTGGGGTGGCTTTCCCTCCTTCCTTCCTTCCTTCCTTTCTGAAGAGACTCATGCTACAGAGCTGGGGGGTGATTTTGTTTTTTCACTTCCAGAATCGTTACAGAAAAGGATTCGGGCGGACTAGAAACACAGTTGTGCAATTAGGCCTATTTGTTTATCAAATTAAGTTACATTTACCTGTAGTAAAAAACAACAACAACTAACCAGGTAAGTTAATAGAGAATGAGAACATTAATGTTGAACGACAACTTGAGGCAGTCTAATGGTTGACATAGCTAATGCAATGAATGATTGTATTAAACCAGGCTGGTCATTTTGAAAGGTGAGGTTGAAAATTGGGCCAGGACACAGTGTTGACTAGGCCGAACTCTTACAACAACAGAGATAGTTCCTGTCCTGGGGCATTAGGTACTCCTAGAATAGAGAGAGAAGCCCTCCAGCTCTGACACTACTCCAATAATAACCTAACAACCTGATCAACGTCAGCAAGGCAAAGGAGTTGATCATGGACTACAGGAAATAGAGGGGCAGACACACCCCCATCGATGGGGCTGTAGTGGAGCGGGTCGACATAACCTAAGGAATTAACATGGTCCCCACACACTGTGGGGCATGACAACRCCTCTTCCTCAGGAGGCTGAAAAGATGTGGCATGGACCCTCAGATCCTCAAAAAGTTATACAGCTGCACCATCGAGAGCATCTTGACTGGCTGCATCACCGCTTGGTACAGCAACTGAAATGCACCCGACAACAAGGCGCTACAGAGGGTGGCGATTACGGCCCAGTACATCACTGGGGCCGAGCTCACTGCCATCCAGGACCTCTATAGCTGGCGGTGTCAGAGGAAGGCCCCAAAGAATGTCAGACTTCAGCCACCCAAGTCATAGACTGTTCTCTCTGGTACTACCAGGCAAGTGGTACCAGTGCACGAAGTCTGGAACCAACRGGACCCTGAACAGCTTCTACCCCCAAGCCATAAGACTGCTAAATAGCTAATCAAATGGCTATCCGGACTACAAACCTTTTTTCGTTTTGTCATTATGGGGTATTGTGTGTAGATTGATGAGGACAAACATTTTAGAATAAGGCAGTAACGTAACAAAATGTGGCAAAAAAAAATAGGTGTCTGAATACTTCCCGACTKCACTGTACACTACATGACAAAAAGTATGTGGACACCTGCCTGTCAAACATCTCATTATAAAATCATGAGCATTAATATGGAGTTTGTGCCCACCCTTTGCTGCTGTAACAGCCTCCACTCTTCTGGGAAAGCTTTCCACTAGATGTTGAAACATGCTGCTGGGACTTGCTTCCGTTCAGCTTCGAGCATTAGTGAGGTCGGGCAATGATTTTATGCAATTAGGTCTGGCTCGCAGTCGGCGTTCCAATTCATYCCAAAGGTGTTTGATGGGGTTGAGGTCAGGGCTCTGTGCAGGCCAGTCAAGTTCTTCCACACCGATCTCGACAAACCATTTCTGTATGGGCCTCACTTTGTGCACGGGGGCATTGTCATGCTGAATCAGGAAACGGTTGCCACAAAGTTGGAAGCACAGAATCGTCTAGAATGTCATTGTATGCTGTAGCATTAAGATTTCCCTTCACTGGAAGTGTGGGGCCTAGCCCGAACCATGAAAAACAGCCCCAGACCATTATTCCTCCTCCACCAAACTTTACAGCTGGCACTATGCATTCGGGCAGGTAGCTTTCTTACACCTCTCCAGACAACGCTTAGTAAGGCTCTTTCCTGCACATGGTGATCTTAGACTTGTGTGTGGCTGCTTAGCCATGGAAACCCATTTCATGAAGCTCCCAACGAACAGATCTTGTGCTAACGTTGCTTCCAGAGGCAGTTTGGAACTCTGTAGTGAGTGTTGCAACTGAGGACAGACAATTGTTATGTGCTTCAGCACTTGGCGGTCCCGTTCTGTGAGTTTGTGTTGCCTACCACTTCGCAGCTGAGCCGTTGTTGCTCCTAGACATTTCCACTTCTAAATAACAGCATTTACAGTTGACTGGAGCAGCTCTAGCAGGGCAGAAATTTAACAAGCTGACTTGTTGGAAAGGTGGCATCCTATGATGGTGCCACATTGAAAGTGACTGAGCTCTTCAGTAAGGCCATTCTACTGACAATGTTTGTCTATGGAGATTGCATGGTTGTGTGCTCGATTTTATACACCTGTCAGCAACGAGTGTGGCTGAAATAGCCGAATCCACTAATTTGAAGGGTGCCCACGTACTTTTGTGTATGTATGTGTGTGTAGCTACCTCAATTACCTCGTACCCCAGCACATCGACTTGGTACATGTGCTCCCTGTATATAGCCATGTTATTACCTCGTACCCCAGCACATCGACTTGGTACATGTACTCCCTGTATATAGCCATGTTATTACCTCGTACCCCAGGCAATCGACTTGTACATGTACTCCTGATATGCCATGTTATTACCCTCGTACCCCAGCACATCGACTTTGGTAATGTACTCCCTGTATATAGCCTGTTATTACCTTGTACCCCAGCACATCGACTTGGTGAGCGCGATAGCGTGCGCCGTATGTGATAGCCATTGTTATATTACCTGTACCCAGCACATCGACTTGTACATGTACTCCTGTATATAGCCATGTTATGAAACACTCGTACCCAGCACATTCGACTTGTACATGTTACTTCCCTGTATATAGCCATGTTATTACCTTACGGTGTGATTTCTGTCGTAAAATGTGAGAAAAGGCCGTGGAAACGCTTTGATGCGCAAATACTGATGTAGCATCCAAAATGGAAGTAAACTTGGAGTCACTCCATTTATGTGTGGTGTGTGTGTGATCCTCACTCCGACTCGTGGGGAAAGCATGCTGTAATTTAGGCTACAGATGAAATAATTGTGATTGAACTTCACAGGTTGGTGAAAGTGCACGGTGATTCTTTCCATTAGATACCGAGGGTCTTATTTGTTGACTGATAATCAATGCTTGGTGACGCAGACAAGTTAAAAAAAAAATTGTTTTTTATGGTCCATTTATAATCTCATATAGGTTATACTTGCGCTCTAGCCAACCAGCGCACAGATATGCTGTTGGCTAGAGCGCACGTGACAATACCAGTGGGCACACCAATATATATAACGCACATTTTTGTTGTTGGAAAGAAATCATCAGTAGTGTTGAAAATGGAAACCATTTTAACTCCCATGTACCGAAATATTTTATTAATTTCTGCATGGGAATTTGAGCTGCAAAAGGTGTTTTTATGTGCCTATTCATCACGCACACCGCAAAGAGTCAATTGATTGAAACTACTCAGGTGGCAATAGGGCGTATTGTTTTTATGCAGATGTTTGAATATTCATAGGAACAATCTGTCGCCCAATTGATGAAACCTAGCTATTACCTAACTTCTTAATCCACAAAAAAAATCACTTTTAAGAATCCCAAGTTGAACATGACTTCTATTCAATGAATTCATTGAATCAAGTATCAAATATGGGGTGAAGATAGGCTACCCTGCTACCACATTTTTCATTTCATAAACACGTTTTCTTGTTTCGGGATGGTAGAGGAGTCTGTCTTACAACGAAGAATAGTCTGCAGGGGGAATTTTTCAACATGCCTTCCCTTTCAAAAAAGGTATTTTTCTAGAGAGCATTCCTGTCAGAGTCCCGGGAGATGGCATAAGCTTTCTGTACTTGTGAAAATTCCTAAAATTCCCTCTGGAAGCCAACACACAGTTTTTAAGTAATGCTTTAAAGAAGCCGCGCCAGCTCCCAGTGACTCTTCTCTTTCACAGTGACATTCACCGTGAACCGACTATCAGTTCCATTATACAGTCCACAGTGAACTTCTTGACACATGCTCGCTTAACCGGAAGCCAGCCGCACCAATGTGTCGGTGGTGGAAACACTTGGCGATTGTGTCAGTGTGCATTGCGCCCGGTTCCGCCACACAAGTTCGCTAGAAGCGCGATGAGGACAAGGACAAGCAGGCCGGCCAAACCCTCCCCTAACCACAGAACAAGACACTGGCCAATTGGCGCCGTCTAATGTGCATCCCGTCGCGGCGGCTGCGACACAAACCAGGATCTGTAGTGACGATGCAGTGCCTTAGACCGCTGCGCCAACTCGCGAGGCCTGTATAATTAATTTTTAAAAAATGATATATATATATATATAATATATATGCGGCTACTGTTGGACATGAGACTGGGTTTTGCGGTACTTATTTAATGAAGTCCAGTTTGAGACTTGTGATCGTATGTTTTCAAACTAGACACTAATGTACTTGTCCTCTTGCCTCAGTTGGCACCGGGGCCTCCCACTCTTTCTATTCTGTTAGAGCCAGTTTGCTCTGTTCTGTTATTCTATGTGTTTTATTATTATATTTTAGTCTACTGCGTAAATATTTCCTTCTTCTTGAACTGGCACTATTTGGTAAGGCTTTGAAGTAAGCATTGTCATGTTGAAGTTACAACTTGTTGTATTTTGGCTCATGTGACAAATAAAGTTTGATTTGAGATAAATATAAAACAAAAAATGTACCCCCTTTTTCTCCCCAGTTCGTGATTACAATCTTGTTTCATCTTTTGCCCTCAAACAGCCTCAATTTGGTTGGATCATGGACTCACAAGGTGTCAGGTATTCCGACAGAATTGTGGCCCATGTTGGACTCCGGGGTTTCACCACAGTTGTGTCAAACTTGGCTGGATGGACCTTTGGTGGTGACATTTTTGATACCACATGAAGACTGTTAGGCTCGTGAAAAACCCAGCAAGCGTTTGCAGTTCGCTTAACACAACCCCTGCGCCTGGCACCTCTACATACCCGTTCCTCAAAGGCCACTTTAAATATTTTTGGCTTGCCCATTACCCTCTCTGAATGGCAACAAATACCACAATGCCATGTCTCACGCTTAAAAAAATCCTTCTTTTAAACCTTGTGTCTCTCTTGCATCTAGCACTGGTTGAAGTGGATTTAACAGGCTGACATCAATAAGGGAACCATAGCTTTCATCTGGATTCACTTGTCAGATCTATCATGGAAAGAGCAGGTTCTTAATATTTGTATTTACTTCAGTGTATAATGTTTTTTTCCGGGACTCAGATTTTCCGGTTTGATCTGCTCATTTGAGATGTCTTAATTTATTTTATAAACTTTTGGATGATTCGTGTATGTGTTATTGTAATGTTAGTATTGCTGCTCGGTTGTAGCTAGAAACATAATGCATTCGCTCACCTGCGATAACATTTGCAAAACTGTTTACTCCACGAATAAACTTTGAATTAAGACTCATAGCAAGAATTTGACCCAAGACACCCTATCATTTCAGTTTTGAAGCTAAGTTGTAAACCACTACCTACCCCTATTATTGAGGAGGAGAAGAGGCTAGATTGGACAGGAGACTGTGTCATGTATTCTCGACCGTAAGGCAACTTTAATAGACGACACACATGTGATGAAGGTACGTGGGAAAGGTTGCTCAAAGTAGTTTTACTTGCTACCACACCTTACTACAGTACTGTGACCTGGTGGCAAGCTCTTATGCCTTTGGTTTCCAAGACGCGTTGTTTTGACTGGCACGGTGCGCTCGGCTATTTGGAGCACTCGCTCTCTTACACACAGTGATAAAATACTAACCTGTCAGTTGAATAGGGGTAGAGCACTTCGGAGTAGGGAAACTCCTTCAACATTTACCTTACATTTAAGTCATTTAAGCTCTTATCCAGAGCGACTACAAAATTGGTGCATTCACCTTATGATAGTCCAGTGAACAACACTTACCAATAGTGCTCTAACTCTTTTAGGGGGGGGGGGGGGGGTAGAAGATACTTTATCCTATCCTAGCGTATTCAAGACTGTTGGAAAAGCATTCTCAGTGAATAGTCTTTGAGAATGTCCTAAGAGTGCAAATATTACTGTCATCAAGGCAAAGATTGCTACTTTGAGATCATTCTCACTCAAATATATTTTTGAGTTTTAAACACTTTTGGTAGCTTACATATTCCATATGTGTTATTTCATAGTTTTGATGGAGCTCACTGTAGTTTACATTGGTGTAAAAAATAAAGAAACCTTGAATGAGTAGTGTCCAAACTTTTGGACATGGATACTATATGTTTGTTAGGTCAAAGGTAGACTAAGGCCTAATATAAATTCATGAAAAGCCAGTCAGTCTTCAGTTGAGAGTGAAGTGCAGTAGGGCTGGAATGGCCATGGACCTCACGATACGGATATTATCACATATTTAGGTGCTGATACGAATATGTATTGCGATTCTCACATTTTACACTGTGTACAAAACATTAAGGACACCTGCTCTCATAGATCAGGTTGAAAGCTATGATTCCCTCCACTTTTAAATCCACTTCAATCAGTGTAGATGAAGGGGAGGAACAGGTTAAAGAATGATTTTTAGCCTTAGACATGGATTGTGTATGTGTGCCATTCAAGAGTGAATGGGCAGGACAACAGATTTAAAGTGGCCTTGAATGGGGTTGTAGAACTGCATGCTTGCCTTTTCACGCTCAACGGGTTTCCCGTGTGATCTAGAATGTCCACCACCCAAAAGGACATCAGCCAACTGACACAACTGTCAGATTGCATTGGAGTCAATATGGGCCAGCATCCCTGTGGAACACTTCGACACCTTGATTCCATTGCCCTGACACATTGAGCAGTTCTCAGGGCTAAAGGGTTGCATACTTCATCTAGGAAGGTGTTCCTAATGTTTGTTACACGAGTAATATGTATTGCATTCGGAATGTTCCAGAACATATTGCTTCTCTATATATCTGCTGCAAGAAGACGAGACAGCATGGAGAAAAATGAGTTTTGAATCAGTCAGGGGAAATTAAAAGCGCTGATGACATTTTTACTCACCATAAAGAAAAAAGCAAATGGGATAACAAGCTATAGGATGAAAAATACAGGCACAGCTCAGTTATCTAACACCGACTTCTTCTTTTAGAAGTAGGCCTATTGCCAAGGCAGGACGAGGCTGCCAACATTATCCATTCAAAGCATTCACTGTTTGTGTGATAAATATGTGTTTTATTTTAAAATAATTTTCTTTGCAGAATGAAACCAGAGTTCCCGTGTAAGGTTGTGGCAGGCATTGATCTGCAAAGAAAGGACATTATCGGTAGCCAGTGAGCATGAGCTAGGCTGTGTTTCTGTGGGTTTGGCTACCCCACTCTGCCCTTTTTGAATTCTCTAGAACATTCAAAGAACGATTGCGCAAACTAGACTATTAAACCTGAAGCAACCTAGACTGTAAACCTTGAGCCAACCTAGACAAGTAAACCTTTAACCAAACCTAGACTAGTAAAACCTGTAGCCAAACCTAGACTGCGTAAACTTTGAGCCAAACCTAGACTGGTAAACCTTGAAGCCAAACCTAGACTGGTAAACCTTGAGCCAAACCTAGACTGGTAAACCTTGAGCCAAACCTAGACTGGTAAACCTTGAGCCAAACCTAGACTGGTAACCCCCCCCCCCCCCCCGAGCCAAACCTAGACTGATAAACCTCGAGCCAAACCTAGACTGGAAACCCTTGAGCCAAACCTAGACTGGTAAACCTTGAGCAAACCTAGGGACTGGTAAAACCTGTAGCCAAACCTAGACTGGTAAACCTTGAGCCAAACCTAGACTGGAAACCTTGAGCCAAACCTAGACTGGTAAACCTTGAGCCCAACCTAGACTGGTAAACCTTGAGCCAAACCTAGCTGGGTAACCTTGAGCCAAACCTAGACTGGGTTAACCTTGAGCCAAACCTAGACTGGTAAACTTGAGCCAAACCTAGATGGTAAACTTTGCAGCCAAACGTTCACAATGATTACTTGTGATGATTACTAAACTGATTACTTCAAGTCACATGACCAAGATCCATTAGTTAAGAGAAAATAGGTATTGTCATCTCTGGTTTACCCATGGGTTTTACCAGGTTTTCTTTTGAGAAGTTTGCGAAAGCTTTGTCCCCCTCCCCTTTTTGAAAATGTTTAAAAATTAAAAGCTTAACCATTTAAATGTGCTATGCTGACAAGAGTTAAAAGGTAATTTAAACAGAGGCCTATTTATTTATTTTGTGCAAAATGCAGGCAGCGGATCAAGGGTTGCTTAAAAGCAGTTCTCACTGTATAATAGTGATAAATAGCCTAACCATCCTGTTGAAGAGCACACGATAGAAACCAACCTCATATCTGGCTTCATGCTCCATTGCGTAAGAATCTGTGTTTGTTTTCTAATGAATTCCAAATGCCCTCCTGGACCAGCTGCAAAAGAAAACAACACAATTCACTTCATTAGCTTCTGAAGCGCACACCCCTTTTAGTTAAACATTTTCTACTCTACTCTATTGGTTTGTGTTCCGTGGAGTGCAGCAAGGCCTTCTGAGTGAGTTGTTGTCCCAAATGGCTCCCTATCGTTGCACC
>NC_036860.1:66123075-66124863 GCF_002910315.2 Salvelinus sp. IW2-2015
CAATTATCACAAATCACATTTTCCATCCACAGTTTTTATCGAGTTAAATCGTACATACACCGTATAAAAATAGATCATCGACATGGTAGTGATGGAAACGGAACGTTTATATGGTAAAAGGTTATAAATGCAGACGGGTAATGTTTGACGGTGTGATTTCTGTCGTAAAATGTGAGAAAAGGCGGTGGAAACGCTTTGATGCGCAAATACTGATGTAGCATCCAAATGGAAGTAAACTTGGAGTCACTCCATTTATGTGGTGTGTGTGTGTGTGATCTTCACTCCGACTCGTGGGGAAAGCATGCTGTATATTAGGCTACAGATGAAATAAGTTGTGATGAACTTCACAGGTTGGTGAAAGTGCACGGTGATTCTTTCCATTAGATACCGAGGGTCTTATTCTGTTGACGTGATAATCAATGCTTGGCTGACGGCAGACAAGTAAAAAAAAAAAGATTGTTTTTTATGGTCCATTATAATCTCATATAGGTTATACTTGCGCTCTAGCCAACAGCGCACAGATATCGCTGTTGGCTAGAGCGCACGTGACAATACCAGTGGGCACACTCAATATATAACGCACATTTTTTTTTTGTGAAAGAATCATCAGTAGTGTTGAAAATGGAAACCATTTTAACTCCCATGTACCGAAATATTTTTATTAATTTCTGTGCATGGGAMTTGAGCTGCAAAAGGTGTTTTTATGTGCGCTATGTCATCACGCACAGCAAAGAGTCAATTTGATTGAAACTACTCAGGTGGCAATATGGGCGTATTGTTTTTATGCAGATGTTTGAATATTCATATGAAAATCTGTCGCCAATTGGATGGAAACCTAGCTATTACCTAACTTCTTAATCCACCAAAAAAAATCACTTTTAAGAATCCCAAGTTGAACAATGACTTCTTATTCAATTGAATGTCATTAATCAGTATCAAATATGGGGTGAAGATAGGCTACCCTGCTACCAATTTTTCATCATAAACACGTTTTCTCTGTTTCGGGATTGTAGAGGGAGTCTGTCTTACAACTGAAGTAGTCTGCAGATTTCACATGCCTTCCTCAAAGGTATTCTTAGAGAGCATCCTGTCAGAGTCCCGGGAGATGGCATAGCTTCTGTACTTGGAAAATTCCTAAAATTCCCTCTGGAAGCCAACAACAGTTATTTAAGTAATGCTTTAAAGAAGCCGCGGCCAGTCTTTCACCAGTGAACCTACTATCAGTCTTTCACCAGTGAACCTTAAATAGTGACCCGCAAGACCCCACTCTCAATTCAACCAGTACGGCCCATATACTATTATATATTATATATATCATTGTTTTAGCATTAAGTATTACAGGCCTCCCGCAGTGGCCAGCGGTCCCTAACGGCACTGCTATCCGTCACTACCAGATCCTGGGTTTTGTGGTCGCAGGCCGGGCCGGCCGACCGGGATGCACATTAGCAGCGGCGCACCAATTGGACCCAGTGCTCGGTCTGTGTTAGGGAGAGGTTTGGCCGGCCTGCTGTAGTCCTATGGTCTCGGGTCAGTCGCGCTCTTAGCGATACTTGTGTGGCGGAACCGAGGCGCAATGCACGCACTGACACAATCGCCAAGTGCTTTCCACCGCACAGCATTTTGGTGCGGCTTGGCTTCCGCGGTTAAGCGAGCATTGTGTTCAACAGATTAAGTTCACTGGTGAAAAGCACGTGATAGTAGGTTTCACTGGTGAAGGACTTGATAGTAGAGTTCACTGGTGAAAGGACTGATGTAGGTTTCACTGGTGGGCAATCTCTCTCTTGTGTG
>NC_036860.1:66124940-66126380 GCF_002910315.2 Salvelinus sp. IW2-2015
TTAATGAAGCTGCCAGTTGAGGACTTGTGAGTCGTATGTTTTTCAAACTAGACACTAATGTACTTGTCCTCTTGCTCAGTTGTGCACCGGGGCCTCCCACTCTTTCTATTCTGGTTAGAGCCAGTTTGCTCTGTTCTGTTATTCTTATTGTGTTTTTATTATTATTATTTTAGTCTACTTGGTAAATATTTCCTTCTTCTTGAACTGCACTATTGGTTAAGGGCTTGTAAGTAAGCATTTCATGGTGAAGTTTACACTTGTTGTATTTGGCTCATGTGACAAATAAAGTTTGATTTGAGATAAATATAAAACAAAAATGTACCCCCTTTTTCTCCCCAGTTTCGTGATTACAATCTTGTTTCATCTTTTGCCCTCAGAACAGCCTCAATTGGTTGGATCATGGACTCTACAAGGTGTCAGGTATTCCACAGAGATGCTGGCCCATGTTGACTCCGGGGTTTCACACAGTTGTGTCAACTTGGCTGGATGACCTTTGGGTGGTGGACCATTSTTGATACACATGAAACTGTTGCGCGTGAAAAACCCAGCAGCGTTGCAGTTCTTAACACAAACCCCTGCGCCTGGCACCTACTACCATTACCCTGTTCAAAGGCACTTTAAATATTTTTGTCTTGYCCATTTACCCYTCTGAATGGCACAAATACACAATCCATGTCTCAACGCTTAAAAATCCTTCTTTTAACCTGTCGTCTCCTCTTCATCTACACTGGTTGAAGTGGATTTAACAGGTGACATCAATAAGGGATCATAGCTTTCATCTGGATTCACTTGGTCAGTCTATCATGGAAAGAGCAGGTGTTCTTAATATTTTGTATACTCAGTGTATAATKTTTTTYCCGGACTCAGATATTTCGGTTTGATACTGCTCATTYTGATATGTCTTAATTATTTTATAAACTTTTGGATGAYGTGTGTATTGTTATTGTAATGTTAGRTATTGCTGCTCTGTTGTAGCTAGAAACATAAGCATTTCGCTGCACCTGCGATAACATTTGCAAAACTGTTTACTCCACGAATAAACTTTGAATTAAGACTCATAGGCAAGAATTTGACCAAGACACCCTATCATGTTCAGTTTGAAAGCTAGTTGTAACACTACCTACCCCTATTATGAGGAGGAGAGAGGCCTAGATTGGACAGGGACTGTGTCATGTATTCTTCACCGGTAAGGCAACTTTAGATAGACGACACACATGGATGAAGGTACGTGGGAAAGGTTGCTCAAAGTAGTTTACTGTACCACACCTTACTACAGGTACTGTTGACCTGGTTGGCAGCTCTTATGCCTTTGTTCCAAGACTGCGTTGTTTGTGACTGGCACGGTTGGCTCGGCTGATTGGAGCACTCGCTCTGCTTACACACAGTGGGATATCCGGCGAGAGAAACTTGAGCCAGACTAGACTAGTATAACCTTAGGAT
>NC_036860.1:66130394-66131903 GCF_002910315.2 Salvelinus sp. IW2-2015
ATAACAAATACTAACTGTCAGTCTTGAATACGCGGGTAGAGGCAGCGTTCGGAGTAGGGAAGCTCCTATTCTAACCATTTACATTTACACTTTAAGTATATTAGCTCTTAGCTACAGAGCGATTAGCAAATTGGTGGCTTCACCTTATGATACGTCTCAGGTGGAACAAACCAACTTTAAAATAGTGCATCGTAACTCTTTTAGGGGAGGGGGGCGGGGGGGGAGCCAAACCTAGACTGGTAAACCTTGAGCCAAACCTAGACTGGTAAACCTTGAGCCAAACCTAGACTGGTAAACCTTGAGCCAAACCTAGACTGGGTAACCTTGAGCCAAACCTAGACTGGGTAACCTTGAGCCAAACCTAGACTGGTAAACTTTGAGCCAAACCTAGACTGGTAAACTTTGAGCCAAACGTTCACAATGATTACTTGTGATGATTACTAAACTGATTACTTCCAAGTCACATGACCCAGATCCATTAGTTAAGAGAAAATGAGGTATTGTCATCTCTGTTTTACCCATGGGTTTCTACCAAGGTTTTCTTTTGAGAAGTTGTGCGAAAGCTTTGTCCCCCTCCCCTTTTTGAAAATGTTAAAAATAAAAGCTTAACAATTTAAATGTGCTTTTATGCTGACAAGATTTAAAAGGTTAATTTAAACAGAGGGCCTATTTATTTATTTTTTGTGCAAAATGCAGGCAGGGATCAAAGGGGTTGCTTAAAAGCAGTTCTCACTGTATAATAGTGATAATATAGCCTAACCATCCTGTGAAGACACACGGATAGATAACCAACCTGCATATCTGTTGCTTCATGCTCCATTGCGTAAGATCTGTGTGTTGTTTCTAATGAATTCCAATGCCCTCCTGACCAGTGCAAAAGAAAACAACACAATCACTCATTAGCTTTCTGAAGCGCACACCCCCTTTTTAGTTAAACATTTTCTACTCTACTCTATTGTTTGTGTTCCGTGGAGTGCAGCAAGGCCTTCTAGTGAGTTGTGTCCCAAATGGCTCCCTATTCGTGCACCACAATAGGGMTCTGGTCAAAAGTAGTGCACTATATAGGGAATAGGGTTCCATCTGGGACGCACAGGTAACTCTGCTTGTTCATTTGTTGGTGGATTAMATGCGTTGATATGCAGAGGCATTCACGAAGAGCCACGGTTCTATAATGGCTGTAGTTGGAGGGGTAGATACCTTTTTATATTTTTGTTCAGTATTTAAATKTTTTATTTAACTAGGCAAGTCAGTTATGAACAAATTCTTATTTACAATGATGGCCTACCGGGGAACAGTGGGTTAACTGCCTTGTTCAGGGGCAGAACGACAGATTGTCAGCTCGGGGATTCGATCCAGCGACCCTCTTTAGCTCTGGTGTGTGGCAGTGGCCACTCCCCAGGTTCTGCTACAGACCTACATACAGCCCTCTCCCCAGGTTCTGCTACAGGCCTACATACAGCCCCTCTCCCCAGGCTCTGCTACAGGACTACATACAGCCCTCTCCCCAGG
>NC_036860.1:66135913-66150042 GCF_002910315.2 Salvelinus sp. IW2-2015
GGGTTTGCAATCAAGTTAGGAAGGTTTTTTTTTTTTATTTCTTTGTTTGTACATAGGTGCATATGTATTGCCGATTGATGTTCCAAACATATTGCTCTCTATTATCTGTGCAAGGCGGACAGCATGGAGAAAATGAGTTTTATCGTCGGGAAAGTAAGCTGTGAATGTTTCACCAATATGAAAAAAGCTCATGGATAACAGCTAGGTTGAAATGATACAAAGGCCACAGCTAACATTATCTAACACCGACTTTTTGGTTTAGAAGTGGCCTGATTTGTGCCAAGCAGCTGAGGCTGCCAACAATGTTTCCATTTCAACGCCAGTTCCGGATGTCTTGATATATATGTTTTTATTTAAAAGTTGTTTTTCTGTTTTGCAGAATGAAACCAAGTCTCCTGTCAAGTTGTGGCAGGCAATTATTCTGGGCAAAGAAGATTATCGTAGCCGCTGTGGCATAGCTAGGCTGTGTTTCTGATGTGTTTGGCTCCCTGCTGCCTTTTTGAATTCTCTAGAACATTCCAGAATTGCGGCAAACTAGACTAGTAACTGGCCGCCTAGATGAAACACCTGACTAAACCTTGGAACTAGTGGAAACCTGAGCAACCCACGTAACCTTGAGCCTAGACCTAGATAGAGCCTTAGAAACCTAGACTAGTAAACCTTAGTCACTAGCAGTAAACCTTGAGCAAACCATACTGTAAGGCCTTGAGCCAAACCTAGACTGGTAACCTTGAGCAGCTAACTTACCGCTAGACTGGTAAACCTTGAGCCAACCTAGACTGGATAATACAACTTGAGCAAACTTAGACTAGTAAACCTTGAGCCAAACTAGATAGTAAACTTGAGCCACTAGATAGTACTTGGAACGTTCAATGATCTAAACTGATCTTCCAAGTCACATGACCCAGATCCATTAGTTAAGAGAAGAATGAGGTATTTTATATCTGTTTTACCCTTGTTTCTACCAGAGTTTTTTGTGAGTTGTGCGAAGCTTTGTCCCCTCCCTTTTTAAAATGTTAAAATAAAAGCTTCATTTAAATTGCTTTTATGCTGAGAGTTTAAAAGGTTATATAACAAGGGCCTATTTTTTTCTTGTGTGCAAAATCAGGCGGGGATCCAGGGGTTGCTTAAAGCAGTTCTCACTGTATGTATATATAGCTACATCCTTGAAGACACACGGATAGATAACCAGTGCATATGTTGCTTCATGTCATTGCGTAAGATCTGTGTGTTGTTCTAATGAATTCCAAGCCTCCTGCCAGTGCAAAGAAAACAACACAATCACTCATTAGCTTCTGAAGAGCGCAACCCCTTTTTAGTTAAACATTTCTACTTCCTCTATTGTTTGTGTCCGTGTGAGTGCAGCAAAGGCTTTAGTGAGTTGTGTCCCAAATGGTCCCTATTCGTGCACCCATTAGAGGTATTGGTCAAAGTTGCATGTATTAATGGTTCTTGGACGACCTGGTAACTGTTGTTATTGTTGGTGGATTACATGCGTGATATGCAGAGCATCAGAAAGGGCCCGTGTTATAAGCTAAGAAAGACAAAAGGGTTGGAGACTTTTTTATATTTTGTTCCAGTAATTTAATTTTTTTTACTATGGCAGTCGTATTGGAACATCTGTTTTTAAATGAGTGGCTACCTGGGAACAGTGGTCTGCTTGTCGGCGCAGACAAGAGATTGTAGCTCGGTGGATCATCGGTACCCTTGTGCTTGTGTGTGCGGGCCTCAGGGCAAGATTACTCTTCCAGTCTGAACCTAAACAGCCCTCTCCCCAGCGTTCTGCTAAGGCTCAGAACAGCCTTCCCGGTAACTAGTAAGCCTACCCGTACGCTACAACCTTCACACAGGTGCCGTCCCACATCGCTTACAGGCTCTTACCACTACAGCCTCCTCAGGCTGCTCAGGCCTAATAAGCCCTCCCAGGCTTTGCTCAGCCCTAATATACAGCCCTCATCTCCAGCGTTGCTACAGGCCTATAGGCCCTTCCCCAGGCTCTGCTCAGCACTACATAGCCCTCTTCCCAGGTGTTACGACCTCCATCAAGCCTTCCCGGTTCTTAAGCTACTCCCTGCTCCGGCAGCGTGCGTGGTGGGGGCGGGGTGGGTGGGCTCTGAAGGCACATAACTCCTCTCAGGTCGTAGACTCTACAGCTCTCCGGTCTGCTACAGGCTACATAAGCCTCTCCTCAGCCCTTGTGCTCTAGCCTCCCCGGTCTGCTAAGGAACATAGCCCTTCCCCGACTCTGTAGACCTACCTAAGCCCTGTCCCGCTCTGCTACGGCCTACATAAGCCCTCTCCCAGCTCCTGTACCAGACCTAAACTCCTTCTCGCAGGTGGCAACAGGCCAGTCATGAAATCCAAATGCGTTTATTTGTCATGTGCCGTACACCTTCTGTGACTGTTACAGCCTTAAACAGATGAGTTCAGTATTACAAATAAACAAGAAAGAAATAAAATCAAAGTTTCAGAACTTATTCTAATGAGGTTATCAGGGTACCGGTCCGGTCATGTGCGGGTATAGGTTAACGGGTAATTTGTAAAGTGGCTATGCATAGATAATAAACAGCGAGTAGCATCAGTGTAAAAACAAAGGGGGGGGGTGTCAATGTAAATAGTCCAGGTGGCCATTTGATTAGTTGTTCAGCAGTCTTATTGCTTGGGGGGGGGTAGAAGCTGTCAAGGAGTCTTTTGGACCTAGACTTGGCGCTCCAGTACCGCTTGCCGTGCGGTAGCAGAGAGAACAGTCTATGACTTGGGTGACTGGAGTCTCTTTTATGGGCTTTCCTCTGACATCACCTATTCTATAGGTCCTGGATGGCAGGAAGCTTGGCCCCAGTGATGTACTGGGCCGTTCGCACTACACTCAGTAGCGCCATGCCGAGCAGTTGCCATACCAGGCGGTGATGCAACCGGTCACGATGCTCTCGATGGTATAGCTGTAGAACCTTTTGAGGATCTGGAGACCCATGCCAAATCTTTTCAGTCTCCTGAGGGGGGAAAAGCTTTTCACGACTGTCTTGGTATGTTTGGACCGTGATAGTTCGTTGGTGATGTGGACACCAAGAAACTCTCGACCCGATCACCACAGCCCCGTTGATGTTAATGGGGGCCTGTTCGGCCCGCCTTTTCCTGTAGTCCACGATCAGCTCCTTTGTATTGCGCACATTGAGGGCGAGGTTGTTGTCCTGGCACAACACTGCCAGTTCTCTGACCTCCTCCCTATAGGCCGTCTCATCGTTGTCGGTGATCAGGCCTAGCACTGTTGTGTTGTCTGCAAACTTAATGATGGTGTTGGAGTCATGTTTGGCCACGCAGTCATGGGTGAACAGGGAATACAAGAGGGGACTAAGTACACACCCCTGAGGGGCCCCAGTGTCAAGGATCAGCGTGGCAGACGTGTTGTTGCCTACTCTTAACACCTGGGGTCGGCCCGTCAGGAAGTCTAGGATCCAGTTGCAGAGGGAGGTGTTTAGTCCCAGAGTCATTAGCTTAGTGATGAGCTTCGTGGGCACTATGGTGTTGAACGCTGAGCTGTAGTCTATGAACAGCATTCTCACATAGGTGTTACATTTGTCCAGGTGAAAAAGGGCGGTGTGGAGTGCGATTGAGATTGCGTCATCTGTGGATCTGTTGGGGCGGTATGTGAATTGGAGTGGGTCTACGGTGTCCGGGAGGATGCTGTTTATGTGAGCCATGACCAGCCTTTCAAAGCACTTCATGGCTACAGACGTGAGTGCCACGGGCTGTAATCATTTAGGCAGGTTACCTTCGCTTCCTTGGGCACAGGGACTATGGTGGGCTGCTTGAAACATGTAGGTATTACAGACTCGGTCATGGAGAGGTTGAAAATGTCAGTGAAGATACTAGCCAGTTGGTCTGCGCATGCTTTGAGTACACGTCCTGGTAATCCGTCTGGTCCAGCGGCTTTGTGAATGTTGACCTGTTTAAAGGTTTTGTTCACATCAGCTACCGAGAGCGTTATCACACAGTCATCCAGAACAGCTGGTGCTCTCCTGCATGCTTCAGTGTTGCTTGCCTCGAAGCGAGCATAAAAGGCATTTAGCTCATCTGGTAGGCTCTGGGCAGCTTGCGTCTGGGTGTCCCTTTTGTAGTCCGTAATAGTTTTCAAGCCCTGCCACATCCGATGAGCGTCAGAGCCGGTGTAGTAGGATTCAAAGCGTCAATACAGGTTTAAGATTGCTTGTTTGATGGTTCGTCTGAGGGCATAGCGGGATTTCTTATAAGTGTCCGGATTAGTCTCCCGCTCCTTGAAAGCGGCAGCTCTAGCCTTTAGCTCGATGCGGATGTTGCCTGTAATCCATGGCTTCTGGTTGGGATATGTACGTACAGTCACTGTGGGGACGACTTCATCGATGCACTCGTTGATGAAGCAGATGACTGAGGTGGTGTATTCCTCAATGCCATTGGATGAATCCCGGAACATATTCCAGTCTGTGCTAGCAAAACAGTCCTATAGTGTAGCATCCGTGTCATCTACCCACTTCCGTATTGACCGAGTCACTGGTACTTCCTGCTTTAGTTTTCACTTGTAAGCAGGAATCAGGAGGATAGAATTATGGTCAGATTTGCCAAATGGAGAGCTTTGTATGCATCTCTGTGTGTGGAGTAAAGGTGGTATAGGATTTCCCCCCCCCCCTTGTTTGCACATGTGACATGCAGGTAAAAATTTGGTAAAACTGATTTGTTTGCCTGCATTTAAGTCCCCGGCCACTAGGAGCGCCGCATCTGGGTGAGCATTTTCTTCTTCTTCTTTGCTTATGGCCTTAGTTGGTTGAGAGCGGTCTTAGTGCCAGCTTCATTCTGTGGTGGTAAATAGACAGCTACGAATAATATAGATGAGATCTCTCTTGGTAGATAGTCTGGTCGAAAGCTTTTCATAAGGTACTCTACCTCAAGGTGAGCAATACCTCAAGACTTCTTTAATATTAGACATCGYGCACCAGCTGTTATTGACAAATAGACACACACCCCAACCCCTCGTTTTACCAGAGGTGGCGTCTGCTCTGCCGGTGCATGGAAATCCCTGCCAGCTCTATATTGTCCGTTTCTTCGTTCAGCCACATTTCGGTGAAACATAAGATGTTACAGTTTTTAATGTCACGTTGGTAGGATAATCTTAATGGTAGGTCATCAGTTTTATTTTCTAACGATTGCACGTTAGCAAGAAGAATGGAAGGCATTGGGAGTTTATTCACTCGCCTACGGATTCTCAGAAGGATCCCCGATCTGCGTCCCCTTTTCCGGCGTCTTCTTCACACAAAAGGCGTGGTTCTGGGCCTGTTCCAGTGAAAGCAGGATATCCTTCTCGTTAAAGGAAAAMGTTTATTCTAGTCTGCGGTGGGTAATCGCTTTTCTGATATCATGAAGTTATTTTCGGTCATAAGAGATGGTAGCAGCAACATTATGTACACAATAAGTTAAAAAATAACAAAATTGCACAATTGGTTGGGAGAATGTAAAACGTTAGCCTTGTTCTTCGGCGCCATCTTTACTTTTCGCGGCCTAAACCTGGAGTTGACCTATTTACATGATATTGAACATCAACTCCAACAATAGGCTCGATTAGAATAAGTCAAAGCCCATGAAAAAGCAATAACTAGCTAACTTCCCTCACTAGGAGAGTAATTTACATTTTTGGCGTTTAGCAGATGCTCTTATCCAGAGCGACTTACAGTAGTGAGTGCATACATTTTCGTACTTGTCTACTGTGGGAACGAACCCACACCCCTGTTGTTGCAAGCTCCATGCTATACCAACTGGGCCACACAGGACAACTGTGGAGTGGATCCCACACAACAGGGTTTCCCCATCCAGTGTGTGTGTACAGTTGAAGTCGTAAGTTTACATACACTTACACATTTTTCAACCAGTCCACAAATTTCTTGTTAACAAACTATAGTTTTGGCAAGTCGGTTAGGACATCTACTTTGTGCATGACAGAAGTAATTTTTCCAACAATTATTTTCAGACAGATTATTTCATTTATAATTTACTGTATCACAATTCCAGTGGGTCAGAAGTTTACATACACTAAGTTGACTGTGCCTTTAAACAACTTGGAAAATTCCAGAAAATGATGTCATGGCTTTAGAAGCTTCTGATAGGCTAATTGACACCATTTGAGTCAATTGGAGGTGTACCTGTGGATGTATTTCAAGGCCTACCNAACCCTAATTTATAAGACATTTCTTATTTGATTAATGGTGGTCGGACCTATCTATGTGAAGCTAGCCATAATAAGGATTAGCCACAACAGTGGACTTTGCGGTTAGCCTTCAAAATAGAAAGTATAGCATAATTAGACTATTTKTATTCATTTGCATAACTGTCAATATTATACATTTATTTTGAAGGCAACCCGCAAATTCCACTATTGTGCCTAATCCTAGCATCACAACACATAACCCGGTCCTGTCGAGCATCACTAGCCAGATGAAGCTAACAGGTTTGACAGTGCTACTGATAGTAGTGGTGGTGCTTGGCTTGGACGCGCAAATTCAGAACACACAACATTCTATAATAGAATTGTGTTATTTGACGTGTCAAATTAAAAGCTTATTTACCGCGTCAAATAGTGTTATTTGACGTGTATCTTTTTTGACACGCAAAGACCCAAACGGCGTTCCATATTTTGTCGTGAAGCTAATAGCAGTGACGCTATTACTGTGTAACTCCRGTAGGGCAACATCTGAAAAATAGCGCACTTGGTAGTGTGTACCGGTGCTCGACCAGTCGGCGAAAGCCAACATCACCCACGACAGAGAACGGTTGATTGTCAAGGGCAATGAATTTCATTATCTTGGCGTTAATGGATTTCACCCCTGAGTTGTCTCGCTTTCAAATGACTGCTCAACTTGTTGACTGCGCGATCCACACAGCAGACATTGTGGGCTAGGTTAGGAATGCTGTGTTGCATGTGTAGCGCAACATTTTCCATGGCATCATTACGTTATATAGATATGCACAGCAACTTTGACATCGGTTTTGCACCCAACTAGATGTCGGGCCGATACCGATGTTGACATTTTTAACTAATATCATCCGATTCCGATATATTCACCGATTTTTATATTGTGCATCCCTAGTAAGATAAGTTGTATGCTTCCCCAAACTTGACACTCACACACTGCCAATTAAGTCTTCATAAAAAACATGGAGGCAATTATTTTATAGTCAGATTTTCAAGCAAGGTAAGACATGCCTCATAAAGTAAAGTATTCAGGGTTCAAACAATTAAGTATGTTTTCAAAATGCATACTGCCTCCAGCTCACAGTGTAAAGTGGGATAGCATTTTATATCATACCCCCAAGACATGCTAACCTCTCACCATTACAATAACAGGGTAGGTTAGTATTTTATATCATACCCCAAGACATGCTAACCTCTCACCATTACAATAACAGGGTAGGTTAGTATTTTATATCATACCCCCAAGACATGCTAACCTGCTCTATATTCCCATTGTTCTGTCATTACAAATAACAAAATATGAACCAAATGTGTTATAAAGACTCATGTAAATACTGTTCAGACAGTGTACCAGGCCACACAGGCTCAAAGCCACTATATTGTCTGTCCTTACTACTCCTGACTCAGCTAAATCACTGTGACGACAGGAGCCTGCCTGGTCAGTAGTCCTGTACTGCCAGCTTCAATCACTCAACAAAACAACAGGCAGTCAGTTTCACAAACCTGAAATTCTAACTTGGTAACAGATACCACAGAGGCAGCGAAACTGCTTACACGTGTACATTCATGACATTGGACTACACCCAGCTGAATTAGCCTCTATTGTTTTATTGACAAACACTGAGGCTTAAAATAGAAGTGTGTGTGTGTGTGCATTTTGTGCTTTAAAAAATATATATATATCAGGCTTGTTTTATTATAGTTGCTAAAAACTGAGCAGAAATCTCTGTSGTTTCGTTTTTAGAGATCATCTATAGCTAGGCT
This sequence comes from Salvelinus sp. IW2-2015, assembly GCF_002910315.2. Lineage (NCBI taxonomy): Eukaryota > Metazoa > Chordata > Actinopteri > Salmoniformes > Salmonidae > Salvelinus > Salvelinus sp. IW2-2015. The sequence goes on from NC_036860.1 coordinate 66,143,892, forward strand.
ATTACCCTGCTCCTTCAGAAGAGCTTGCCTGGTGCCCCAGACAGTCTCCTCCTCTGCCTCGAGGGGAGGAAGACTCCCAAGGGAGAGCAACAACAACAAGATCATGGCTGCTCTCCAGCCCTCAATTACTAATTAAAGTCTCCCTGCTGCTGAGTCTAATTGTGTGTTTATGTCAAAGCCTGATCCTTCTTGACTAAACAATGAAAATACTGTGTTGCAGACTGAGAGGCTCCTTGGCCCCTGTGTCTGTACTGTATCGCTGCTACAGACGGGAGTCTTAATGGCCACTGCTCTGTCGCTCTCTCTCTCTCTCTTACACACACACACCCTCTTTGATGAATGCTTGTAGAAGCACAATCGGCTCAAAAACCTTAAAGTTACTGTAACGCCTCAAGGCCTCACATTCAACACATAGAGCTACAGTACTGGCCACAGGCCCAGGCGTCACCCCTGGCCACAGGCCCAGGCGTCACCCCTGGCCACAGGCCCAGGCGTCACCCCTGGCCAAGGACCAGGCGTCACTCTGGCACAGGCCAGGCGTCACCCTGGCACAGGCCAGGCGTCACTGGCCACAGGCCAGGCGTAACCCTGGGCGCCCCGGCCCAGCGTCACTCTGCGCACAGGCGGAGTCATCCCTGGCCACAGGAGCGTCACCCTGGCACAGGCCCCGGCGTCACCCTGGCAAGGCCCAGGCGTCACCCTGGCCACAGGCCCAGGCGTCACCCTGGCCAAGGCAGGCTTCACCAGTGCACAGGCGCAGGCGTCACCCTGGCACAGGGCCCAGGCCGCTCACCCTGGCAAGGCCAGGCGAGTCACCCCTGGCAAGAGCAGGTCAACCCCTGGACAGGTTCTCCTAGGAGTCATCCACTGGCCACAGGTTAGGCGATACCCTAGCAGCACACTGATTCGAGAAGTAGCCCTTTGCTTGTCATCTAACTTTGAGCAATGAAGATCTCATCATCAACTGTCTTATAATAATAGTTTCTTCTCTTTTTCCTTCTCTTCTCTGCAGTGATCCATAATGTAAGTGTTCTGCTCTACGTTGCGGATGAGACGAGAGCTTGACCTTAGTCCAGACTAAAAATTAAAAGGTAACCCCTGGGGGCAATAAGTTTGATTTGATAATTGATCAGAAGTCTGTTTGTCTTATTTATTATCTAATCCTCTGGTGTTTCTTCTTGTGTCCTGTGGTTTTAAAGGCAAAACGAATCTTGAGTTATTTAAAAAAAAAGATTGTGATGAATCTGAGCGAGAAAGTGTTCTGTTTGCTGTTAACACTACTGAGCAATGTGATTAGTGTTGTGTAAAACAGTTTGCAAGGGGAGGATGGATGACAGTGGAGACGACCCAGACCTATGTAGTCTGACGTGAACACTTCGCCAATTTAGGCTATGTTGGTGAACTCCTTACACAGAGGGAGGCTGTTTCATACAGTTCAGCATATTAAAGTAATTGATACACAAATCGAGGATTTTGGAAGCCCTGTTCAGGATTCTTAGTAATTGTGTGCTCTAAGGCCCTAACCTGATCTTACAGGCGCATTGTGTGAGTGGAAGAAGTTAGCTATGAAATAGCATAGAGGTGCTACGCACTGGAGTTTTGTTGTCCAAAATCAAAATTTGATTTATATAGCATTCTTACATCAGCTGATATCTCAAAGTGCTGTACAGAAACCCAGCCTAAAACCCCAAACAGCAAGCAATGCAGGTGTAGAAGCACGGTGGCTAGGAAAAACTCCCTAGAAAGGCCAAAACCTAGGAAAAAACCTATAGGAACCAGGCTATGAGGGGTGGCCAGTCCTCTTCTGGCTGTGCCGGGTGGAGATTATAACAGAACAGGGCCAGAACACGGATGCCACATTATTATTCCCAACCACCATCCTCTCCCTCTCTGGGTAAATCTCCTGTGATGACGGCCAGAGAGACTCTTATCCCCTTCCTGGAGACAGCCAGCCTCCCTAGCCCTCCCATGAAGTCAGCCGTATGCTGTCCATGGCCCTGGCTGGGATATAAATAGCTGACAATGTGCTGCTATGTGGAGCAGAAGACCCTTTTATTTCATAGTCACTCCGGGTTTRTGAAGGTGTGCTGCTGGCGCAGTCAAAGCATTGTGCACCTGTGCCTCGTGGCAATATGAGGCTAATTCTGGGACGGTATTCATAAAACGTCTCTGAGAAGGATTTGCTGATCTAGGATCAGGTCCATTATGATCTTAAAGCCCAAACTGATACTAGATCAGACAATGTATGAGATGGGGCCCAGGATTGATTGTAAACTCTCCTAAGAAACAGGTCAAAGATTGTCCCTGACAGCGATGGCTGTATCACATTATCAGTGACGTTCTGCTAATATCAGATACCACATAGACAGTTTCTCTTTGCTCAAGCAGCAAGGTGGCCCAGGACTGGATCCATCTCTTAACATATATTTTGGAGTGGTTCTCCTGTTTGGCACGGAACCTTTTTCCGAATAGATTTGTATGATGTGTCTTCTCAGTCTAAGAGGCGGTAGAGATCTCTCACCATGGTGGAAGAGTGTGTCACCTGATGTCACAAAGAAGTTATTTTAACAGACATGTTACTTCATCAAGGATGGAACATGTAGCTTAATCAGACTACCTTGTAAAATGGACATTGTGGTGTTCCTAAACTTCATTGACATTCTGGTGTTTCTCTTATTTTAATAACCGGAGGTATTTTAATGAGTCTTCTCACTTAGTTTACAGACTGATTTTAAAGAAAGTGTAGGCTATTTGTTTCACAGCATGCAGGAAACACACCCAACTGACCAGCCTCACTCAACTTGTTTATCTATTCTTTCCTTTCAGACTCTAAATCCCAAATGGAACGAGGAGTTCTATTTCAGAGTGAGTTTCTTTACATTTACAGTGCCTTGCAAAAGTATTCAGACCCCTTGGATTTCTTCACATTTTGTTATACAAAGTTGGATTAAAATGTATTTAATTGTAATTTTTTGTTAACATTCTACAGAAAATACTCTGTCAAATTGGAAGAAATTCGAACATAAAAATATATATATATATATATATATCCATCAAATATCATAAATATAGTTGTTGCATAAATATTTACCTCCCTGAGTCCATACATGTTAACAACACCTTCTTGACGGAGCTTGAAGAACTTTCAAAAGAATAATGGGCAAATGTTGCACAATCCCAGGGTGCAAAGCTCTTCGAGACTTACTCAGAAACACTCACAGCTGTAATCGCTGCCAAAAGTGCATCTACGAAGTATAGACTCAGGGCTGTGATTTACTTATRTAAATGATATTTCTGTATTTCATTTTCAATACATTTGAAAACATTTCTAAGAACATGTTTTMATTTGTTCATTGTGGGGTATTTTGTGTAGATGGRTGAGCTGTCATTATTTTATGTTTTATTCCATTTTCTAATCAGTCTGTAACACAAAATATGGAAKAAGTCTCTAGGGGTATGAATTCTTTCTGAAGGCACTGTATGTAAACACATTATACCCGTCATTATCCTTCTCCATTTTTGTTCAAGGGTTTGGTGCTGCTACACCCCCATTTTATTGCCATTCAACACTACTATGGAAAACTTCCAGCCCTCAAACTATGTCATCAAATGGACCAATTGCATTGTTTACAAGCCCATCCACACATGGGATTCATCCAGCTGGCTATTCTTAGAGGAATAATTGTTCATTCAGTGCTAGTGTTAGCAATTACATTCAGGCCTAGTGTTAGCTATTACATTCAGGCCTAGTGTTAGCGATTCCATTCAGCTGTAGCCTAGTGTTAGCGATTACATTCAGGCCTAGTGTTAGCGATTACATTCAGGCCTAGTGTTAGCGATTACATTCAGGCCTAGTGTTAGCGATTACATTCAGCTGTGGCCTAGTGTTAGCGATTACATTCAGCTGTGGCCTAGTGTTAGCGATTACATTCAGCTGTGGCCTAGTGTTAGCGATTACATTCAGGGCTAGTGTTAGCCAGTTAGCGATTAGAGATGGAGACTGACGCTCAACAGAGCATGCTGAGGTTTGGCAGCCGGAAGCTATTGTGACACACGGGCTAAAAACCAGAGTTAAACTGAAATCGAGGTCTGATATCTTATCTCTAAGGCCGTGTCTAGCCTTGACAGTTCATGCAGCTTTTAGAGTTCTGATCATGKAGTTCTGATCATGGAGTTCTGTACGCCTAATGCTTCTACTCTATTGTGTCCGGATTCTCTTTTCCTGCGCTACAGTCAACTGCCAGTATGGATTCTGCAAACGGTGGAACAGGCTAAATCTGATAACACAACAACCACTTGATGATGGTATTAGCCAACTACTGTAGCTATCTAGCCAGCTAACCTCTGTCCCTAGCCAGCAAAGTTTAAAAGGATTGCCAACAGGTTAGCATAACTTTAACCAAACCCCCCAAAAAATCGAAATATGTTAGCTGGCTAGCATTTATGAAGCCAGCAAAATCATTCCTCACACGCCAGGAAAATATTTCCTCCCCCCCCAAAAAAGGTGCCTCTCGCTCCCAAAACACACATTTCTGGAGACTTGTGGGTGAAGTGCTGCTGACGTCACCCACTGTTTTCCCTTTCGGTAGCCTGGTTGTGTTCAGACTGAGGAGAAATCYGCACACAAAGCATCCCTGACCACCTCCTGAAGTGATCAGCCAGATCTGAACACAATCTGACTACAATGCGACTTCAGTGCATCTAGGCATGTCTTTTCAATGCGATATTCGTATTCTGATAGAATAATTATTATAATTTTTTATATATACATTTTTTTTTTCTCCCCAGTTTTATGGTATCCAATTGGTAGTTAGTCTTGTCCCATCGCTGCAACTCCTGTACTGACTCGGGAGAGGCGAAGGTCGAGATCCATGCTTCCTCCGAAACACGACCCCTGCCAAGCGGCTCTGCTTCTTAACACAATGCTCGCTTAACCCGGAAGCCAGCCGCACCAATGTGTCGGAGGAAACACTGTACACTTGGCGATCGTGTCAGCATGCATTGCGCCCGGCCTGCCATCGGCGTCGCTAGAGCGAGGTGGGACAAGGACAATCCGGCCAACCAAACCCTCCCTTAACCCGGACGACGCTGGGCCAATTGTGTGCCGCCTCATGGGTCTCCCGGTCGCGGCTGGCTGCGACACGGCCTGGGATCAAACCAGGATCTGTAGTGACGCAGCTAGCACTGCGATGCATTGCCTTAGACCACTGCACCAATCGGGAGGCCCCTGATAGCGGAAGTTGCATTTAAGTGTCAAGTGTAGACACAGCTTTCTCTATTATTGTCCTTTTTTTTTAACGACCCCATATCCTATCTTTTCTACCTGCTAGATATGCTAATTCATTGTGTGTGTGTGTGTGTAAAGCTTTTATGCAATACTTTTTGTGTATGAAGCAAGCAGCTATTTTCTAGACTGTACATTTATTATAGGACTGCAGTAAAAGTGTCCCTTCTGTCATCACAGGTTTGTCCTCTGAACCACAGACTACTCTTTGAGGTGTTTGATGAAAACAGATTGGTAAGATTCAGTTTTTGTGAAATTATATTCTGAATGATGATTATATTTCAAAAGTTCTTCCCTGCATTCTATCGTTTTCTCTTTTTGTCTGTACAATTTGAAATGTACTTTTGATCCCAAAGATATCCTCTTTCTACGTAACAGAAATTCTTATTTTCAGATGTTCTGTTGTATTTAATACACACATTTGTTGTATGACAGTTGTACATTGTTCTTGATGACAATATGATGATAGTGTGTTGCCATGCAAATCCTCTAACTATCACTAACAACATCTTATCAATTTGTTGTATTCAATGCTCTCTTTCTGTCTCTGTCAACAGAAGGTAATTTCTGATTCTCTTGTTGTGCAATGTCGTCTGCAATCCCACTTCAAATGACATAAGTAGCCTATTATCTGTGTGTTTAGGAGAAAACGCCTGTTCTTAGGGACCATAGAAATTCTATTTCTATAATTGGCACATTGTTCCTGTTTGAGTTCTTGGAGAACACATGATCAGGGCCCTAATTTCTAAAGTATCTCACAGTAAGAGTTTTGATCTACTAGGATCAGTTTAGCCTTTTCATTTTTTTGTATTTTTTTTGTACATATACAAACTTAAACTTGTACATATACATATGAACAACAAGTTA
>NC_036860.1:66151651-66155492 GCF_002910315.2 Salvelinus sp. IW2-2015
GTGACCAGATGCACAGTCGGGTTAATCTAAGGCATAGAGGGTGTGACCAGGCGCCCTGGGATGGAGGTGTGACCAGGCGCACTAGGGATGGAGGTGTGACCAGGCGCACTAGGGATTGGAGAGCGTGTTTGACCCGTCACTAGGGATGGAGGTGTGACCAGGCGTACTTAGGGATGGAGGTGTGACAGGACTAGGGATGGAGGTGTGACCAGTACTAGGGATGGAGGTGTGACCAATGGCGTCACATAGTAGATGTAGACCCAAGGGTTGGTTGACCAGGTACTAGGGAATGGAGCTGGTGACCCAGTACTAAGGATGGAGGTGTGGACCGTACTAAAGGTGACAGACTAGGGATGGAGGTGTGACCAGGTACTAGGGATGGAGGTGTGACCAGGTATAAGGAATGGAGGCGTGGTGACCGGTACTAAGGGATGGAGGTGTGACCAGCATGTACTAGGATGGCATGGTGACCCAGGTACTAAAGGGATGGATGTGACCAGACACTAGGATGGGAGTGGACAGGACTAAGGATGGAGGCAGGCAGCGTGACGACACTAGGACTAGATGTGACCAGCATAGGAGAGGTGTGACCAGGTACAAGGATGGAGGTGTGACCAGGGTACTAGATGGAGGAATTAGTGTGACCAGGTACTAGGGATGGAGGGTGTGACCATACTAGGTATATAAGCAATTGCGGGTCAGTGCAGATGAGATGTAGTCATTGTTTGTGTGTGTCTATAAAATCCATCCCTAGTGCGCCTGGTCACACCTCCATCCCTAGTGCTTGGCATTATTGTTTGTCACTTGTCCTTAAATTCTATTAGTTGTTTTTTCTCGGTCACCCTGTCTTGAAATATGCAGACAGATTAAAAATACGTTTACATTGTAATACTTCTGACAGCCAACTTTCTAGCTCCGCCCACAACCTCTGGACTTCATAGCATTCCCAGAAAGCATGGATTATTGAGTCATTATTAGTTTTACACTTAAGACATTACTGCCGTTGTGCTGTAGAATTTGTMAATTTTGTTTCTTGTATAATAAATTATATACATTAGTTTATACTGGAATAAGCTTACATTTTTGTTAAACCTCTTAAGGATCGGACCCTTTTTTAAATGTTTTGCCTAAAATGACATACCCAAATCTAACTGCCTGTAGCTCAGGACCTGAAGCAAGGATATGCATATTCTTGATACCATTTGAAATGAAACACTTTGAMGTTTGTGGAAATGTTAAATTAATGAAAGAGAATATAACACATTAGATCTGGTRAAAGATAATACAAAGATAAAAACTTGCTTTTGTTTTTTGTTCCATCTTTTGAAATGCAAGAGAAAGTTCACAATGTATTATTGCAGGTTAAGCACCATTTCGATTTTGGCCACTAGATGGGAGCAGTGTGCGCACAGTTTTAGACTGATCCAATGAACCATTTAATATCTGTTCAAAATGTTGTCAAGTCTGCCCAAATGTGCCTAATTGGTTTATTGATACATTTTGAAGTTCATAATTGTACACTTTCCTCAAACAATAGCATGGTATTCTTTCACTGTAATAGCTACTGTAAATTGGACAGTGCAGTTAGATTAACAAGAGTTTAAGCTTTCTGCCAATATCAGATATGTCTATGTCCTGGGAAATGTTCTTGTTACTTACAACCTCATGCTAATCCCATTAGCCTACGTTAGCTCAACCGTCCCGCGGGGGGRSACACCGATCCTGTAATTTCRTTAGTTATGCTCCAACTTTCCCTCCATCTTGTGCCAACATCAGTTCTTTTTAAGTCTTGGATCCAATAGTTTATATATTTTTTTGAAGAAATTGTCAGTTGGATAGGCTCTCTACAAGGTTTTGTATATATTCTCTGTCATATTAACATCCTTTTCTGCTTCAGTGTAGCCTTTTTAGAAGATCATGAATACAATTACACGGACAAAGGGGACCTGATCCTAGATCAGMATGAATACGGGCCCAGAATGTGTTGCTCTGAGAAGTCCAATATGTTAAATGGAGGACTGCTCTTTTCAGTGCTGAACTTCAGACTCTATGGCCTCAGTGTTGTGTGTTTGATGGGGCTTTCCCCTCCAGGACACAATAGTTATTTGTTCTCACTGGCAGCCAGGACTGACTTGGTTATAAAGAGACTATTTATTGCCTCTGCAGTTACTCCTAAATTATTATGTCATAATTTTGTAGTCTTATTTTCTTTTCACATAAGAAATGCTGGGAATGTGATTTCTTTTCCATCTAAAATATCTTGCATTCTTGAGGCCTGTAGACTACAGTGTCCTCTGTCTCCTTGACGATGATACTGAAATCTTCCTCTAATGTTACCTGCCATAGATGACTAATATTAAAAGGCAGTTAAAGTAAGGCCTGATCCAGTTGCTCTGTATCTCCCTGGGAATGTTTTGTACAGCTTGATGGCTGTCGTGGGGGAATGTCTGCCTGCCTGTATGCCTGCCTGTCTGTCTGCCTGTGTTCAGTCTTCTGTCAACAGAAAGAGAAGGACGGTTGCTTGTAGTGCTGACTTTGCTCTCTGTGTTGTCTTGGGACAGTCTCTCTGTTGCAGGGATACGGAGAGAGCAATGGCAGCCTCAAGCCTGTCTCTTCCCTCATAAATCTGAGGAGGGAGTATGGCCACTCTAAATGTTCCCCGAGAGAGTCTCGTTGCTCTGACTCAAAGGATTATAGATTGTGGTTCTTTTGTCTTTTGAGTTGTCTTTCACATGCAGCTGATGGTCATAACGATTGTGTGGTAGTCCTGAAGCTGCCAGGTTGTGGATTAGGGGAACTTCTGATTCCATGCAGCCAGAGAGAGAATGGACAAAGCCTGTGATATGGTTTGAGAGGCATATGTACAGTAACTATAGTGGCTGCTTTGTTCTGGTGGCTGGTTGGCTATGACAGCAGCAGCTGAGCCACGTAGTCTCCCTCCCCTGTGTGTCTGACACACACACACACACACACACACACACACACACACACAATGATAGCAGCCTGACATCTTATGGTGCGTCAGAAAGAGAAGGGGGGGGGGGGAGAAATAAACAATGTCCCAGATTGTGAGAAGGGGATGCTGAGAGGGGGGGGATTGTTTCCAAGCACACAAACACCAAGGGCCCAGGGAGAGCCTGACTGGTGGCCCCCTTGGAGCTAAGAAGGGGCAGGCGGCATGGCGTAAAGCATTACTGTTGAATCATTGTCAAACCCAGTGTACAGTATAGTGTCATCATATCTGACATTTTCCAATCAACAACACACACAGAGGGAGGTTTTATAACCAGCAGCAGCATTTGCCCTCATTTGCAGTCCTGTTGTACACTGGGCCTTTCAGCGCCAGAGCAGAGGCAGGAGCTTCATTTAAAAGCTTGGCTTGTTTTCCACTGTGGACCGTGACGGAAGACAGCTGCTTATTATCTGTAGTGACTGAGGCTGTGGATCCGTAACCTCCCCGTTCCGCCCCTCTGGTTCCCTTTCCCCACACAGCTGAAGATCTGAGTCACGTTCTGTGTTTCTTTACCTCTACTTTACACATTGTTGTAGTCACACTCCCTTCACATTTCTCACTGTCAATTGTTAAATGATAATTCTTCAGGTTTCACCAACCATTTGATCTCAATCAGTTGTATATGTGTTTAGATCTGTTTTTGTAATATGAGTCTTTAAATGGCCGGTCTCCAAATATAAACACACAGAGAGCAGTTTGACAACTACTGTCAGCATGCAGGCTACCACTGTGTACATGTATTGTCATGCAGGCTAACCCTGTGTACGTGCGTTGTCAGGCAGGCTAACCCTGAGTACGTGCGTTGTCAGGCAGGCTAACCCTGAGGAC
>NC_036860.1:66155517-66169707 GCF_002910315.2 Salvelinus sp. IW2-2015
GCAACGTACTCAGGTTAGCCCTGCCTGACCAACACACTAACTCAGGGTTAGCCTGCAGAATGTCAAGTATAAGTAATAAAATAGATGGCTTTGAAGTTAGAATTTGCTGAAAGTTCTCTTCTAAAGATTGTCAGTCGGAGAGGAAGAGTGAACTGAATGTTCAGGGTGACATGAGAGATATGTGATTTTCAGGCAAGGAGGACATCCACTCAACCTTTCTAAAGCTCAGAGGGATTGGTGTAACTCACTTAGCCTGGGTGACCGTCCTGTTTCAGCTTATGCATTCCACTCTTGCCAGCTCGTGTAATGCCAAAAAAAGACTGCCTTTCGGGCAATCTTCAGAATATGAGGCATTCATCATTAATGAGCTTGTAGAGATCAGAGGATTTGATCCTGTTTCGATGAACCCGCCCACAGCTATCACCAAATCACACTGTTTATGCCAAATTACACTAAGAACACTTTCTAAAAATGAAGTATAATGGAAACATTCTAACATTTGGGTATTCTGACAATACATTGTCATTGCTAAACATAATCTGGCGCGGAGAAACAGAGCTTTTCCCTTTATGCATTTTTACCACCAGCGAATGTTGATCACATCACACCAGAGAAGTCTCCGTGCATTCATACTTCCCCGCCAGTTCATTGTAACGCGTGTAGCCTGTTTTACTATCCAGCAAGCAAGAGCAGGTGCTCAAATATATATTGGTTTTAATTGCTCAAACGATATTTGCTACTTCTGGGAACGCATTGGGCTAGGCTACTGGTTCAAGAGCTATAAGAGGGATAGAGAAAGGAGGGAGCTATATATTAGGCTTAGCTTACTACAGTGAATTTAGGTTTGACAACAAAACCTGTGCTATGCAAGCCAGACACATTTATTTTTTTGTCCTACGCAGTTTTGGCCAATGAATGAAGTAAAATCGACAAAGCATCAGTGGAATTAAATGTGCAAGGAAAAAAGTATATCCTTAGACCTATTTAATAAACCCTGGACTGTGACATGAGGCCAACAGATGCAAAACATCCTCAAGGAGCTCCCTTTTTGAAATAGCACAGTTCACTCTCTTTTCAAAAATCATGTTAAACACTATTATTCAGAGTGAGTTCATGCAACTTATTATGGAGACTTTTTACTCCTAAACTTATTAGGGCTTGCCATAACAAAGGGTTGAATTACTTAACTGGACTAAAGGCATTTCATCTTTTCATTTTTATTAATTTTGGTAAAATTCAAAAACATTAATTCACTTTGACATATGGAGATGTGTTGTAGGCCAGTGACCACAAAATCTTAACTTATTCAATTTTAAAAGCGTGTAAACAGTCAAGGGGTCTGAATACTTCTGAAGGCCACTGTATACATGATACAAGTATACAAGATGGTGCAATCCGATAGCGTAGCAGTCGACGTGTTTTGTCGTTTCCCGTTGTAAATTTAGTAATTTTTTGTATATAATTTCAATCTTTTTTTCATTTTTAAATTTAAATAATACCTTCGGCCAACCCGCTCCACCCAATGTGATACGTATCTGCTATTTTTAACCCTTATAGCCAGAACCTACATCAGCAGCTAGTCATCAGAGGCTAACCAAGCCTTAATGAGCAACAGCTATTAGCATGTTAGCCACTGTAGGGCCTTACTTTATGCCAACACCAGGCCGCTTTTTAGCCTGGGATAATACCCGGGCAGTCTGCACAGCGCGATATCAACCCTGAGCATACGGGACTGCTTTCGACACTACATCACCAATTCCGCCATAAGCTTCTGGACCATTACTCAGATCATCGCAGGCTAGCTAGCTGCATACCGAGTGGCTCAGCCCCGAGCTAGCCTTGAGCCTGGTCTCCCGGCCTGCTCCAGTGCGACCCTATGATCACAAGCCCACTATAAGCCACTATAGCTTACTATAGCCACTCGTAGCAGCTAGCTAGCTGCGATGATCCGATGCAAAAAGTCCAGAGCGTACGACAGGATCCGGGGATCTGGTAGGAATCCGGTAGTGGGCTTCTAGTCGTACAAATCAGCTGGCTAGACAATCTGGACACTCTCTTTCAAAAATATCCACCACCATGTGAAACCCTTAATACTAGTCTGTCAAACCTCCTTTTCGATCGTTCTGAGATTCCTAAAGATTGGAAAGCTGCCACGCTTCATCCCCCTCTTTCAAAGGGGTGACCATCTCACCCAAACTGTTACCAGACCTATAGGCCATCCTGCCCTGTCTTTCTAAAAGTCTCAAAAAGGCCAAAAGTTAACAAACAGATCCACTGACCATTTCGAACCCAACCGTACCTTCTCTGCTGTAGCAATCCGGTTTCCGAGACTGGTCACGGGTGCACCTCCAGCCACGTTCAACGCGTACTAAACGATTATCATAACCGCAATCGATAAAAGACAGTTACTGTGCAGCCTTCTTCATCAACACTGGCCAAGGGGCTTTCAACTCTGTCAATCACGCGTATTCTTATCGGCAGACTCGAACAGACTTGTTTCTCAAAGGACTGCCTCAATAACTACTTTCTCAGATAGAGTTTCAGCGTGTCAAATCGGAGGGCCTTGTTGTCTGGACTTCTGGCCAGTCTCTATGGGTGGTTCAATATACTCTTTCTCGTGTATTATCATCAACGATGTTGCCTCTTGCTGCGGGTGATTCCCTTGATCCACCTCATACGCCAGGACAACACCATTATGTATACATCTGGCCCTTCTTTGGACACTGTGTTAACAAAATCCAAAACGAGCTTTCAAGGCCATACAAACACTCCTCCGTGGCCTCCAACTGCCACTAAACGCTAGTAAAACTAAATGCGATGCTCTTCAACGATCGCTGCCAGCGCCGCGCCGCCCGACTAGCATCACTTACTCTGGACGGTTCTGATTAGAATATGTGGACAACTACTAATACCTAGGATTCTGGCTTAGACTTAAAACTCCTGCCTTCCAGACTCATATTAAGCATCTCCAATCCAATTAAATCAGAATCGGCTTCCTATTTCGCAACAAAGCCTCCTTCACTCACGCTGCAAAACAGACCCCTCGGTAAAACTGACTATTCTTACCGATTCATCGACCTCGGCGGATGTCATTTACCAAATAGCTCCAACACTTACTTCACAAACTGAATGCCCAGTCTCACCAAAGCCCCAGTATACACCCACCACTGCGGACCCTGTTATGCCTCGTCGGCTGGCCCCTCGCTACATATTCGTCGCCAGACACACTGGCCCCAGGTCATCTATTAAGTCTTTATCTAGGTAAAGCTCCGCCTTATCTGCATCTCACTGGTCACCATTAGCAGCAGCCACCCGTAGCACGCGCTCCAGCAGGTAAAATATCTCATTGGTCATCCCCAAAGCCACACCACGTTGGCTGCCTTTCCTTCCAGGTCTCTGCTACCAATGACTTTGAACGCGAATTGCAAAAAATCGCTATAGTTGGAACTTATATCTCCCTCCTAACTTTAATCATCAGCTATTCGAGCAGCTACCGATCGCTGCAGTGTACACAGCCCATCTGTAATAGCCCATCCAACTACCTTACCTCATTTGCACACCAGTATCCTCACTGCACTCATCATCTGCAATCTATCACTCCAGTGGTTAATTTGCTAAATTGTAATTACTTCGCTTATTATTGGCCTAATTTATGCTTACCTCCTTATCCATTTGAACACACTGTATATAGATTTTTCTATTGTGTATTGACTGTGACTTTTTGGTTTATCCATGGTAACTCTGTTTTTTGTCACGCTGCTTTGCTTATCTTGTCCAGTCGCAATTTAAATGAAACTTCGTTCGCAACTGGCCTACCCTAGTTAAATAAAGTGAAAAAAAATATAGATATTTTAAATACATTTGGCAGCCATCTATTTATGATGGTTAAAAAATCTTCCGCCTAGAATAATGGCTAAGGCATTCAGAGATAACTCAACTGAAGTGTGAAAAAAAAATTGAATTATGGAGTGCAGTTTGGAAAAAATAAATGCCCGTGCAAATCTCTCTGGAATAAGGCACATGTTGGATAAGTTACATAACCCAACGCAACACTCTAGTTAAAACTAATTTGCTCTCTCTTCCCCTCAAACTGTTCCTTGTCAAATATTTAATAGGCTACATATTTTTGTATTATACTATAATGTAGCCTATAGCCTTGGCTTCTGAATGGACTACAGCCAAGATTTGAGGTGAGCCTAAGTTTTGAATACGTTTTTTAGGAAAGGCGGGAAATGTGATTTGTGTGTGTTCTTGAGGTGCCTTGTTGGCTTTGGATTATGGATCCATTTTTAGTGTGTGTGTGTGTGTGTGGTGTGGTGTGGGTGTGTGGTGTGTGTGTGTTGTGTGTGTGTTGGTGTGTGTGTCAGTGTGTGTGTGGGGTTGTGTTGTGTCTGTGTGTGAGAGAGAGAGAAGTTCACTAATTCTCTTATGTCCATTCAGAAAGTTTCCGAAAGTAACCAGTTCTCACAAGAAGATTGACCGCCCACAGCAGGTTGTAACGTGATGTTTTTGTGTTCAAAATTCTAAATTCTATAGTTGCGCCAAATTTCTGTGCACCCCAATGTCCCATAATGTTATCATGGCGAAAATATGCAATGCTGTTTCCACTACCAATCAGGCAATTGCACCATAAATTCCATCTGCATATGAACGTGACAAAGCTGAAAAGCCAGTCTCTTGGCAAATGACAGGAGTGCAAAGAAGTGAATTTAGCTAAAAAGACTGTACCCAACTAGTAAATCACCCACTCAAACCTCTAAGCTTGGAGGAATGGGATTCTGGCAGTCTGTACGACTGACATCAGCTTTGCACACCATGAAACAAAAGGGGACCATGAAAGAGCACTGGCAAATAGGACTCGAGCTTGATTAAGATTTGGTCACTGAGTCGGAAAAGCAGCCCTGATTGATCTGGACCTCGCACCAAAATCTTTCTTACGGAAAAAGATTAAATGAAAATACCTTGTCCAAAGGATACTGTGGGACGATGTGAAATTCCCTTTGCCCCAAACACAGAGGAGGAAAAATGGGTATGAGCCAAGAGAGTCACCACTACATCAACTGCGAACACAAATGGCTGTCATTCCAGGCTCAGCGCGAGCAAAACAAAATCGTAGACAGGGTCAAACCGATCTTCACCACTCAGGCAAGCCTTTAGGCACCCACTTCAGTTCATTGAAAATATCCAGCAATGGAAAGAGACTGACTGATGGTTCAAAGAAAGTGATGTTTTAGTGACTGATCAAATTCATCATTTTCTAGGTATATTTGAGATCTAGTTTACTGTGGAACTTTCCATATCTACATTGTTCAGGGTTTCAGTCCGGAGTGAGGTTTCCTCCACAACTAAGTATGAATAGGCCTACGAATTCATTCAACATAAAAATTAAAATTGCATTTGTCAACAGGTTCGTAGACAACAGGTGTAAGTAGTAAACAGTGAAATGCTTAACTTACGGGTCCTTTTCCAAACAATGCAAAAGTAAAGATAAGACATGTTTTTTTAATGAAAAATAAGAAATAGGACCACAAGAAAAATACACAGGAATTAACGAAGAAAAGGAAATATAACATTGAATATACTGTATATAGGGAGTTATAAATCTTTTTGATAAATCTTTTGCACCCCAGTATCTCACTTGCACATCACGATCTGCCACATCTATCCTCCAGTGTTAATGCAAATTTTAATTATTTCGTTCTCTATGGCCAATTTATGCCCTTACCTCCCTAATCTTCACATTTGCACATGTAACGGATGTGAAATGGCTAGCCTAGTTAAGCGGTGGTGCGCGCGAATAGGCCTTTCAGTCTGACGTCCAATTGCTCTGAGACCTGAAGTAAGTGGTTCCCCTTGCTCTGGCAAGGGCCGCTGCCTTTGTGGAGCGATGGGTACGATGCCTTCGTGGCGTGACTGTTGTTGATGTGTTGCAGAGGGTCCCTGACGAGCGAGGGGACGGACTAAAGTTAAAACTGTCCATTGGTGCCGTGACCCGGATCACTGGTTTGCGGAAAGGAGGGTGAGTTGTAACGGGGATGTTGAAATGGCTAGCTAGTTAGCTGTGTGCGCGCTAATAGCCTTTCAGTTGGTGACGCCACTGTTGCTCTGAGACCTGAAGTAGTGGTCCCCCCCGTGCTCTGCAAGGGCGCGGCCTTGTGGAGTGATGGGCTAACGATGCTTCGTGGGTACTGTTGTTGATGGGCAGAGGTCCCCCCATGGTTCCGCGAGGGGACGGACTAAAGTTAAACTGTTACAAACACACACTGTAACAGAGATTTCCATCTGTGTTTATTGACTGACATTTGTTTAGTGAACTCTGTTGTTTTGTCCACCACTGCTTTGCTTATATGCTGGGCCAGGTAGCAGTTGTAAATGAGAACTTGTTCTCAACTGGCGCTATACTGGTTAAATAAAGGTTGAAATATATATTTTTTATTAAAAAAAAAAAATTGCGTTGTCAGGCAGGCTAACCCTGAGTACGTGCGTTGTCAGGCAGGCTAACCCTGAGTACGTGCGTTGTCAGGCAGGCTAACCCTGAGTACGTGCGTTGTCAGGCAAACTCTTTCAGTTGCAGAATCAGAGGCATCCTTTAACATCTTGGCTCTGTTTATTCACTGTGAACCAGGAAGGAACACAGCTGCTTAATATCTTCAGTGACACTGAAATTAAGTAAATCTGGAGGTCGAGGGGTGGGAATTTGGGGGTTGAGTAACTTGGCAGAGTATTTCACTGTCTTTGTGTGTTAGCTGACACTACCTGATGTGGTGGGTAGGTGGCCACCTCAGAGAAAGAGTTCTAGTTGGACTGGTGTTAGAGCCGAGGATGACGAGTTTAGAGACTGTTCTTGTCGTCTTGGCCCCTGTGTTTGTCCTGAAGGGGGGAGGACTGGGGTTGAGTAAAATGGCGTTGTGTAACTGTCTTCTCGGCCCCTGTCGTCCCGAGCCCAGTGTGTGGGATCTGGGATGAACACTACTACAATAGATTTATGGCCMTATCAAGTCTGTGCTGCCTGACTCAGCTCTGTGTCCCCCTCCCACTGGGCCCTGGCCCACTGACGAATAAGGACCAGCTGAGAGACKGGGTGCTGTTCAGACCTGGTTTCAAGTTGTTATTTGTTCTCTTTCACATACTTCGAGGGTAACTTGATTGAGCCTGCTTGTCTGAAATAAATACTGTTTGAACCCAGGTCTGGTGTTGTTTCCCCCCCTGGCTCCGTTTAGGCTGGGGGCGGTGACACACTCACACAAACGGGGGGCTGGAGGGTGGAGAGCAGTCACATGACCACGGCCACCCTACCCTCACCTCAGAGGCAGGAGCGCCGGGTGCCCTTATCCAATCATGCCTGGAATGCTGCTTGTCACTCGGGCTATTTCTGCTGTCTGTCGCTATTGCTACACTGTCCAGTGCTAACAGTTTGGCAGATTTCATCTCTTTTTTGTTGTTGTTTGTTTCCGTCTTCTTTCTACCTCTCGCTTTCTTTTCCTCTCGGTCTCTCTCACCCCCCTTTTGCCTGGAGTTTGTAGCTTGGAGTTTCCCTGGCACTGCCTCTCTTGTTATTGTGCTGACTCGCTGCTCCTCTTTCCTCCAGCTCTGCTGTTCACTGTGGGAGGGAGCGAGAGAAAAAAGATAGAGGGAGGGAGGGGAGAAAGGGGATCAGCCAGCTGAGAAGTGGGCGACTGGATCAGACACTGAGACAGAGCAGGAGGTGAACATGTCTCACCGGCTGCGTCTGTACTTTGGCTCTGGCCGCAGCAACACAGCTCCAGAAATGGAGGAGCTGGAAGGGCCGTCCCAGGCCCAGACCCAGGACGGCAACGATGTCGCCATGACATTCCACATGCAGCAGCCTCACCGGCCTCAGCGCTGGAGCAGCCCAGAATCAACTACCTTCTCCTGGTGTCCTGAGAGAGATCTGCCTATGAGGGCCTTCTCTGTGCCTTGGCAACGGCCTGAGAGAGAGATCTACTTTGGGCCTCGTCCCGTGTCTGAGAGCCCCCTGGCTGGTCATGGAGGTCCTGGAGACTCCTCACTCAAACGAAGCTCCTCCATGTTTATACCCCAGCTGACTTCTGCCGAGCCACGGCCCACAAAGAGTTCCTCTATGCAGATCTCTCTCCAACGGTCCTCCGGTGCCGGGCCTGTTGGAGCTGAGGAGCCACCGCCATGTCCGCCACCCAGCTACACCCCGGGACCTGCTCCGGCCTACACAGAACCAGACAGGAACTACCACTACGCTCTACCACCACCACCACCTCACTACAGCCGAGATGCTTCATCTACGGTCAGTTCACCACCTCACTACAGCCGAGATGCTTCATCTACGGTCAGTTCACCACCTCACTACAGCCGAGACGCTTCATCTACGGTCAGTTCACCACCTCACTACAGCCGAGACGCTTCATCTACNGCTTCATCTACGGTCAGTTCACCACCTCACTACAGCCGAGACGCTTCATCTACGGTCAGTTCACCACCTCACTACAGCCGAGACGCTTCATCTACGGTCAGTTCACCACCTCACTACAGCCGAGATGCTTCATCTACGGTCAGTTCACCACCTCACTACAGCCGAGAAGCTTCAGGGAGCTCCAGTTCTGCCATGCCTCATAATGGGAATCGACAGCCCACAGAGTCCGCTCAACCCAAGCGAAGGGTATTCTGCGTCACACCCCAAGATGGCTTAAACTCAAGCGATCAGGTCAGCTCAACTATGTCTAACGGAAATGGAGGCTCACCGGGAATCAGCATCGGAGGCTTCCACATCTCAAGGAACTCCTCAGATGGATCTGAAGTCCAGCAGTTCAGGATCGGCTATGGCTCTGGCAACCAAGGAGCTGGGCCCCGCCGCTGGTCCGTCCAGCAGCAGAACTCTGACCCGGGTCAACCTGGCACCACTCAAAGGCTTGTGTTCCAGCTTGGACAGCAGGACCAAGCCAGACAGGCCAACAATATGAACCTCGTGGCCACAAGTGAGCCCACCGATCTGGGCTTCACTGGCTCCAAGGGAGGGCGTGTGGTACGTTACCCCAAGATCCGGTTGGAGAGAAGCTCTTCGCATCAGCGGCTGCCCCGTGGGAACCACCAGACGTTCGGTGATGTTGGGGATCCTCAGGGCATTGAAGGAAACCCTTCAGAGATGGACGGTCAAAGTATGGATATTGAAGATGGCTGTACTTTCAACATCAGGAGAGAACCCCGCAAGCGGCAGCCTCACTTCAAGATTTCTTTCAGTCAGAATGGTGATCCCCCTACCGTACAGGATATAAGCCTGGGAAATGGTCAGGTAATAATTATTTGGAAGTATAAATATCATTATGGTAGTGTATTTTAAAGTTTACACACAAGCTTTGAAGTATTTTAAAGTTTACACACAAGCTTTGAAGTATTTCAAAAAGTTTTATGTTGAAGGTAATTGCAACGTATTGGTGTCTGCAGTTTGGGAAGCAGCCTGTATTTGAGTTATGAGAGTAACCAAGAATTCAGATGGTTTCAAAGGCATCTGAGAGTCAGTGAATGTTCTAAACACATTGAAAAACTGTTTATTTATAGAAATCTATTTGTTATTCCTCACCAGACAGTCATTGATTTGTCACATGCGCTTACTGTGAAATGCTTACTTACAAGCCCTTAACCGACAATGCAGTTCAAGAAATAGACTTCAGAAAATATTTACTAAATCAATTAAAGTGATTATTTTCTTTATTTTTTTTTAATAACAAGAAAATTACATAACAATAACGAGGCTATATACAGGGGGTACCAGTACCGAGTCAGTGTGTGGGGCTACAGGTTAGTTGAGGTAATTTGTAAAGTGACTATGCATAGATAATAAACAGCAAGTAGCAGCAGTGTAAAAACGAAGGGGGGGGTCAATGTAATAGTCCGGGTGGCCATTTGATTAATTGTTCATCAGTCTCATGGCTTGGGGGTATAAGCTGTTAAGGAGCCTTTTGGACCTAGACTTGGCACTCTGGTATCCCTTGCCGTGCGGTAGCAGAGAGAACAGTCCATGACTTGGGTGACTGGAGTCTTTGACTATTTTCTGGGCCTTCCTCTGACACCGCCTAGTATATAGGTCTGGAGTCAGGAAGCTTGGCCCCAGTGATGCCTTACGGTCAGTAGTGATTGGGGGGGGGGGGGGTCGATTCAGTTACATATTGGTATATTATTTTGGACAATATTTTATTGATACTTTTACTCCAAGTATTGCGTTGTAAAATAATAAATAAAATAAAAACGCATGCCTGCCTTGCGGTTGGGCGAGAAGGGGGTGTTCACATTCTGGGAAGTGAAATGTCAAGTAGCCCCAAGGCAGCCTGGCAAAGGAGCTGCGGCTGGTCTCCACTGCACCGGCTTTTATTTCATTTCACAACCACAGGCATGTGAACTTTTACACACTTAGATGGAGTCTCATTCACTAGGAAAACCTGAGGAAAACAAATGGGAGACGGACTTTGGAAACTAGTGCTCAACACACGCACACAATTGTTGCCCAGCCCACTCACTTCATTGTCTTTACGTTAAGGTAATAGTACCGTGACCTAACGTAGCAGTCGTAAAAGAAACGCCTGACCGGCATTTCTTTCTCTCTGGTCCTGACAAGAAAAAAGAAAAAAATAACTTTCCGAGGTTCTCTTCTCCACTGTTCAATCAGTTCAGTAAATGTGGAGGAAGAGTTCAGATGGAGGGTCGCCTTGTTAACGTCCAAAAGAGGAGTATCGTCACAGTCTCCATTTCTCCAGAAAACTCGATGCAGCCGGTTGTCTTCTAACCCTCAGAGGGTGAGGTAATAAATAGGAACAACACCCCCACCGCCTCTTTAAGATCTGGCTGTGCTTGTGCTATCTTTAGATCTGTTTGAAAGGGGCATGTCTCCTATGGCCTGGGTCGGCCTGGGTTGGTGTGGCGTCTCCTATGGCCTGGGTCGACCTGGGTTGGTGTGGCGTCTCCTATGGGTCGGTGTGGCGTCTCCTATGGGTCGGTGTGGCGTCTCCTATGGGTCGGTGTGGCGTCTCCTATGGGTCGGTGTGGCCGTCTCCTATGGGTCGGTGTGGCGTCTCCTATGGGTCGGCTGTGGCGTCTCCCTATGGGTCGGCCTGGCGGTGGGCGTCTCCTATGGGTTGGCGTGGCGTCTCCTATGGGTCGGCCTGGGTCGGTGTGGCGTCTCCTATGGGTCGGTGTGGCTCCCTCAGAACAGTTGCCCCTTCTGGGTGATTCAGATCTGATTTCATAAAGCTGTAAATAATCAACTGTATCTACATACTATAACAGAAGAGTACACTACTAAACAGCTCTCCATTTCCTAACCAATAACATTTGATTTGAGATGCAGACCTAACAGCATTTAAACTGTTTCTCACTCGTCGGAAACGTAGGCCTCTCAAAACGGTTTTGTTGTTGTTGTTCTCTGTAGTTTGTAGCTTGGTATTTAGACTATCTAATGACCACTGTGTCAGGATAGGACCAGAATCATCCAGAACTATTACTAGAGTCTGCCACCCCTCTTTTAGTTGCATCTTGATGAGGTGTATCAGACTATTCCCACTACCAACCAGGATACTGCTACTGGCTGGGAGGTTATGTCCTCACTCAGCTATTTGGGCATGTTTTTATATTACTATTGGAGCAGCATTGTCACCTTTTAAGACTGGCTAATGATATTGACATTGAATGGCGCGACCGAACAGGTCATAGGCCTATGTTTTGTATGAACCTTTGAATGTCCACTCATGTCAGTGCGCGTGAGTTGAATTTCAGTTGAGGGTACACGCTAAGTGGGTACATGGCATACTAAGGCAGCACCTCTTGTTTTGACTGGGCTTATCATTTAAGTGTGATTTCTACTGTCTGTATGACTGATCTCTGCTGACTATAGCAGCCACTGAAGTCAGGAATGTCACCCACCAACTGTTTGAACACTCCTCCCTATACCACATCTCTTCAGAATCTTTAGATTTTTTTGACCAAATATGGAAACAAACAAATAAATAAAACACAATTTTAGCCACTTAACATTCCCCCTACAGAATAAAGTTACCCTGCTCTCACATATAGGACACTTAACATTCCCGCTACAGAATAAAGTTACCCTGCTCTCACATATAGGACACTTGACGTTCGTATGTATGGTATTACCTTGATACCCATAGGAGGGGAACCCCCCTTTTTATAGACCTTAATGACAGCCATGCTTCCCCAGGTGCCCTGTGGTTGCCTGCCTAGTAGGCTAGTGCCCCTGGCCCTAGAAAAGCACAGTGCGTGTGCCAGGCTGGAGACAGACAGCTTTGCCTATAGAAATAGAATAACTAGAACGGAAAAGGGCATCCCCATTCAAGTCAATGTTTTGGGATGGGTGGGCTGGCGGCCATATTTAGTGTACCCATGCCAGGAAGTAATTACATTTCTATAGTTAGGCCTATGCCCTCGCCACAGCCGTAACCCAGACCAGTTCAGAGCTAGTGCAGTTGCCATTCACAAAGAGCTTTGACCGACTGGCTGGCTGTCACGAGGCTATATTAGCTTGGGGGTCTCCAACGTTATTTTTGTCAACATGCATGTGCTGTGCCGGGGGCTGGGGAGGGAATTGTTGTGGGAGCTTTTTCAGGCACCTTGTGCGGCATTGTAACTCAACCTAAACACACTCAGGGGCTTTTCCAGTGAATAGGTCAGGCTTTATTGTATAGGCCTATATTTCTTCTGTCGCTCAGCTGAAAAAACAGCTAGGGGTCGGGGGCCTGCTGTTTGATCCCTGATTGTCTGCTGACCCTAACCCTCATTCTCTCCCTCCAGTCTGTTGTCTCTCTCGCTCTCTCTCTTCAATTTCAATATAAGGGGYGTTATTGGCATGGGAAGCAAGTGAAATAGATAATAAAAGTGAAATAAACAAAAGAATGAGTAAACATTACACTCACAAARGTTCCAAAAGAATAAAGACATTTCAAATGTCATTATGTATATATACAGTGTTGTAATAATGTGAAAATATTTAAAGTACAAAAGGGAGTATAAATCAACGTCAATATACAGTTGAAGTCGGAAGTTTACATACACTTAGGTTGGAGTCATTAAAACTCGTTTTTCAACCACTACACAAATTTCTTGTTAACAAACTATRGTTTTGGCAAGTCGGTTTCGACATCTACTTTGTGCATGACACAAGTMATTTTCCCAACAATTATTTTCAGACAGATTATTTAATTTATAATTTACTGTATCACAATTCCAGTGGGTCAGAAGTTTACATACACTAAGTTGACTGTGCCTTTAAACAACTTGGAAAATTCCAGAAAATTATCCTCGTATATTTAACATATCATTTAAAAATCGTAGCCTCATTACGATGGCACGCCTAGTTCCTATACTGTAGCAATGCACACTACTTTTGACCAGAGCCCAGATGTCAATTACTGTATGTGGATATATTATAGGTAGTACGACACACACGTTCAAAAGTGTTGGGATCACTTGCCGGTTGCGTGGGAAAGGGAGACGCGTTCCTGTTTCTTAAGAGACTAGAACGGTACTTGGTGCGGAAAGTGGAAATCAATCCCCAGAACAAAAGCAAAGGGATCTTGTGAAGATGCTGGAGGAACCAGGTAATAAAGTGCTATATCCCGGTAAAGGACGAGTCCATATCGACAATAACCTGAAAGCCACTAACAAGGAAAGCACCTTGCTTCTAAACCTCCATAAAAAAGCCAGACCAACGGTTGCAACTGCATCGTGGGGATAAAGATCATACTTTTTGGAGCAATGCTCTGGTCTGATGAAACAGGCCAATAGAACTGTTTGCTCATAATGCGACCATCGTTATGTTGAAGGAAAGAAGGGGGAGGCTTGCAAGCTGAAGAACACCATCCCAACCGTGAAGCGAGGGGGGGTGGCAGCATCATTGTTGTAGGGGTGGTGCTTTTGTGCCAGGGGTACTGGTGCACATTCACAGAAATAGATGGCATCATGAGCGCAGGAAAATGAATATGAATATTGAAGCAACATCTCAAGATATCAGTTCAGGAAGTTAAAAGCTTGGTCTCAAATGGGTTTCCAAATGAAAATGGCATACTTCAAAGTTGTGGCAAAAATGGCTTAAGGGCAACAAAGTTCGTATTGAAGGGACCTATCGATACAGGTGTCGCAGAGAGCCCCTGAGCCGTATCTATAGAAATGTGTCGGAGCAGAACTGAAAAAGTG
>NC_036860.1:66169732-66173172 GCF_002910315.2 Salvelinus sp. IW2-2015
GATGTACATGGGCTTTCAGAAGCTTCTGGTCCTAGGCTATCTGCCCACATACCAATCCTCTCTGCTGTCTCAATCCCCTGGAGGTGTACCTGTTTGGGATGTACTTTTCAAGGCTAACTTTTCCACACCTCCAGGTCTGCCCCTCTTTGCCTTCGACCATCCAATCCAAGAGGAAATTAGTTACCCCCTCAACACACGAAATGCAGCCAAGGACCTCAGCAAAAAAACACAAATTGTAGACCTTGGACGCACAGATCTGAGTTCATCATTGGGAGCGAATATTACCAAATGCCTGAAAGGATAGACTTGTTCTGGCGATTTCCCCACGTTATCCCCCCAAAAATTACTGATACAAACAGTTGAGTAGCGACCCCACCGCTCACTCACACAATTCACCCCTCCCCGCAAGGGTCGCACGCCCCCCACCCCCACCAACACGCATGCCGGTCATCACCCTGGCCCCTGAGTAATCAGCCGAAGGCGGACGACGATGCTCTGTTTCTCTGCCTTTAGTAGAATAAATTGCTGTACTTTGGTGCGGACTTAGTGGCAAAAATCAATCCCAGAACATACAGCATAAGGGACCTTTTGATGAAGAATGCTGGATTTGAAACGAGGATACAGAAGTATATAATATCACAAAGTAAAAAACGGAGTCCTGGATAAAAACATCGGACATAACCAAAAAACCAATGAAAACGCACACTAGCAAGGACATTAAGCCACTGCCTCCTCTATCAAACCCTCCGATCCAAAACAGCCAGACCCCCGGTTTGCCAACTGACCGTCGGGGATACCGACACATTCATAACTTTTACATGAGAAATGTCACGTTCCTGAGTCTCGATGCACACTCACAAATACGACCCACTTGTTTCGGCCATTAATTGAGACCTATCTTCACCGCTTACTGCTCTTCTGACCAGTACCCCGGAAAATAGGGGGAGGCTTGAAGCTGAAGAAACACCTATCCCAACACGTGAAGCGCATCGGGGGTGGCATGCATCAATGGTTAGTAGAGGTAGCATTATGCTGTCAGACCCAGGGGGGACTGGGTGCAAACATTCATAGCATTAAATAGATGGCCATCAAATGAGCGCATCACAAGGAAAACTGCATAATGAATATAATTGGAAGCACCACATACTCAAGAATCAGTTCAGGGAATTAGTTAATCAGGCTTGGTCTCAAAATGGGCTCTCTCCAAATTGGAGCAGAATGGACATACTTCAAAGTTGTGGCAAAAAATGGCTTTAAGGGCTAACAAAGTCAAGGTCTTGCGGCGCCGTCACCTACAAGCCCTGTAAGTGTGTTTGACCAAGGAGGCCTACAAACCTGACTCAGTTACACCAGCTCTGTCAGGAGGAATGGGCCAAAATTCACCCAACTTATTGTGGGAAGCTTGTGGAAGACTACCCGAAACGTTTGACCCAAGTTAAACAATTTGAAGGCAATGCTACCAAATACTAACTGAGTGTATGTAAACTTCTGACCCACTGGGAATGTGATGAAAGAAATAAAAGCTGAAATAAATCATTCTCTCTATTATTCACTATTATACTATTATTTTGACATTTCACATTCTTAAAATAAAGTGGTGATCCTAACTGATCAAAGACAGGGAATTTTTACTAGGATTAAATGTCAGGAGTTGTGAAAAACTGAGTTTAAATGTATTTGGTTAAGGTGTATGTAAACTTCCAACTTCAACTCTAGGTTGTATTTACAATGATGTTTGTTCTTCACTGGTTGCCCTTTTCTTGTGGCAACGGGTCACAAATCTTGCTGCTGTGATTGCACACTGTGGTATTTCACACAATAGATATGGGATTTTATCGAAATTTGATTTGTTTACAAATTCTTTGTGGGTCTGTGTAATCTGAGGGAAAAAATTTGTCTCTATGGTCAAATATTTTGCAGAAGGTTAGGAGGTACAGCTCAGTTTCCACCTCATTTTGTGGGCAGTGTGCACAAAGACTGTCTTCTCTTGAGAGCCAGGTCTGCCTACGGTGGCCTTTCTCAATAGCAAGGCTATGCTCACTGAGTCTGTACATAGTCAAAGATTTCCTTCATTTTGGGCCAGTCACAGTGGTCAGGTATTCTGTCACTGTGTACTCTCTGTTTATGGCGAAATAGCATTCTAGTTTGTTCAGTTTTGTAAATTCTCTCCAATGTTTCAAGTAATTATCTTTTTGTTTTCTCATGATTTGGTTGGATCTAATTGTGTTGCTGTCCTGGGGCTTTGTGGGGTGTGTTTGTGAACAGAGCCCCAGGATCAGCTTGCTTAGGGGAGTCTTCTCCAGGTTCATCTCTCTGTAGGTTATGGCTTTGTTATGGAATGTTTGGGCATTGCTTCCTTTTAGGTGGTTGTAGAATGTAACKGCTCTTTTCTGGATTTTGATCATTAKTGGGTATCGGCCTAATTCTGCTCTGCATGCATTATTTGCTGTTTTACGTTGTACACTGAGGATATTTCTGCAGAATTTTGCATGGAGTCTCTATTAATTTGGTGTTTGTCCCATTTTTTTGGAATTCTTGGTTGGTCAACGGACCCCAGACCTCACAATCATAAAGGGCAGTGGGTTATATAACTGATTCAGGTGTTTTTAGCCAGATCCTAATTGGTATGTCAAATTTCATGTTCCTTTTGATGGTGTAGAAAGCCCTTGCCTTGTCTCTCAGATCGTTCACAACTAAACTCAGCAAAAAATGAAAAGTCTCTCACTGTCAACTGCTTTTATTTTCAGCCAACTTAACATGTGTAAATATTTGTATGAACATAAGATTCAACAACTGAGACATAAACTGAACAAGTTCCACGGACATGGGACTAACAGAAATGGAATAATGTGTCCCTGAAGAAAGGGGGGGTTAAAATCAAAAGTAACAGCCAGTATCTGGTGTGGCCACCAGCTGCATTAAGTACTGCAGTGCATCTCCTCCTCATGGACTGCACCAGATATGCCAGTTCTTGCTGTGAGATGTTACCCCACACTTCCACCAAGGTACCTGCAAGTTCCCAGACATTTCTGGGGGGAATGGCCCTAGCCCTCACCCTCCGATCCAACTGGTCCCAGATGTGCTCAATGGGATTGAGGTCCGGGTTCTTCGCTGGCCATGGCAGAACACTGACATTCCTGTCTTGCAGGAATTCATGCACAGAACGAGCAGTATGTCTGTTGGCGTTGTCATGCTGGAGGATCATGTCAGGATGAGCCTGCAAGAAGGGTACCACATGAGGGAGGAGGATGTCTTCCCTGTAACGCTCAGCGTTGAGATTGCCTGCAATGACAGCAAGCTCAGTCCGATGATGCGGTGTGTCACAGSCCCAGACCATGACAGACCCTCCAAATCAATCCCTCTTCAGAGTACAGGCCTCGGTGTAACGCTCATTCCTTCGATTATAAACGCGAATCTGACCATCACCCCCGGTGAGACAA
>NC_036860.1:66174459-66180080 GCF_002910315.2 Salvelinus sp. IW2-2015
GGAAAATTCTCACCCAAATGGTCCAGCCTAGCGCATATCAGCGCTTGTCAAGCCCTATCAAGCTAACTTAAAAGGGACACTTAGGAGCATCGACCATGGGAGCCTTATCCATCATACCACAGCATAGTCAACACAACACAAACCCGTACATTACTGTCTAGCAATCCACCACCAAACAGACTGTCCCTTTTAGGGCTGTCCCTGGCTAAAACCTTAGTCCGACAAAGTCGTCTGTTCTTTCAACCATCGATGGTCAACATTTTCAACGTGTATTTTTGCCATATATAGACACACCCTATGTGTTTTAATAAAATCAACTATGTACAGGGATGGTTTATTATTACTAATGAAATAATGAAATGACTTCAAAGGAGCAGAGATAAACAAAGAAGAAAAAAAACCTTAACCTGAACCAACTATTCTCCTCTCTCTCCTGCTGGCATTGCTGCATTACTCTCCTGAAGTTGCCGTAAAAGGCTACACGCAGGAGTTCACAACTTTTCATGTGAAGATGCCAATTTATCTTACCATTTCTACCGATCTGCATGCCAGTTATGGTTTCATATGCACATTTACATGAAAATTTTATAAACCGTGCCCAGCACACAAAATGAATACCAGAAACCTATTTCAGTCCAAGTCAAGCACTGTGAGAAGAAATAATCATGTAGGTCTATTTCATGAACGTTTCCACTGAATCAGTCATAGCATTTTTCCCTTTTCATGCTGAGTTTTTATCGAAAGGGAGAGACCTGGAAATATTTTTCAAATACATTTGAGGAACTATTGTCATTCTTCAATGGATGTAAAAACAGACTATGTGTTGCCTAGCCTGTTTGAGGTGAAGAAAACATTACTTTGAGAAGCTCGACAGGTCATTAGTCGTAGGTGCAATGTAAGTCAATCAGAAATACTATCAGTATCCCCCAAATGGGCATGTTTATAGGCCTACATTTGCGCGCAAGGGCCCGGGTAAGCCTATAGGCCTACTTCTATGTATAATCAGGCCAGGGTAGCCTATAGGCCTACTCTATGTATAATCAGGCCCGGTAGCCTATAGGCCTACTTCTATGTATAATCAGGCACAGGTAGCCTATAGGCCTACTTCTATGTATAATCAGGCCAGGTAGCCTAAGACCTACTGTCTATGTATAATCAGGCCAGTAGCCCTTAGGCCTACTTCTATGTTATAATCAGGCCAGTAGCCTATAGGCCTACTTCTATGTTATAATCAATAAACCAAAACTTGTTTCTCACAAGTATATGCATAGGTTGTGCACTCTGCAAACATATAAGCCCACAATGAGAACGGGAAGACTGGAATAATAATCATTGAATGCATTAGAATAAATTACCATAAACAACATAACAGAAACATTTGTAGATTAGAAATTATAGGAATTAATGGTAAAGGTACTAGTGGTTATATATGTAATGGGGAATTGATAAACGCTAACAATCAAATGCAAACAATTCACACAATGAAGTTATGAAACAATGAATGTGCACAAATTGGCGGGAGAGAGCGCATTCTGGAGAGAGCGCATTCTGGAGAGAGCGCATTCTGGAGAGAGCGCATTCTGGAGAGAGCTCATTCTGGAGAGAGCTCATTCTGGAGAGAGCTCATTCTGGAGAGAGCTCATTCTGGAGAGAGCGGTGCATTTTGCATCTGGGTACTACATGGTCAATCTGACGTCTGCATTGGCCGTGCAGCGTTTACGGTGAAACGTCCTCAGCAGAAGTCAGGGCATTCATACTTCTTGTGCTTCGTGGAGCAGTGCAGAGCTGTTGTCAAGGAAGTGAGTTTGTGTTTTCTACAGGATGTACCGCCCCCACACTTAACCAAACATGGCAATGAGGAGCTATACAGAACCCTCTGCATTGGGAGGCGCATGGCGATTACGTCACACCCTCCATATGGAGCCTCCGGCCACATTTTCAGATCAAGCATAAATTGACTTTTAGTCTAGGCCTCCGCAATGGATTAATTCACTGAGATTGGCGCATATATATAGATATGTTACTGCTCGAATAAAACAATCTCGGTCGACCAACAGCCTAACGACCAAAGAATCAACCAGTTGACTAATTGGGTTCAGCCCTAGTCCCTTTTAGATAACAACATGTTTTCCTGTGTAGTGTCACACCTGAACAGGGATTGAGTGAAGCGGAAGCAGAGGCATCAATAATAAACCCTTATGTTCCATCCAGAAACTGTCCGTTTTGATAATATCTCAGACACAACTTGTACTGTCGTGTGTGTACCCGTATTAGTGCTGCCACACCTGACCAGCGAGTGAATAGAGCAAGTGGTATCCATGGTGATGGCATACTTACTGGCCCTCTACTGTAGGCTAGATAATGGACTATCTGCCAAAAGTATGGAGTGACCTTTTTAGGGTTTTGAAATACTATTTGCTGTTTTAAGACACGTCCTGTAATCTGTACCTTACGCAAGCAGTAAATAAACCAAATCATTCAGGAAGTGATTGTTTAATCCGTTGAGAAAATAACTTGGGAAAAAATTACTTTTGCTACTGTAAATGAGTTACTGATAGGTACAATGTTTTAGATTCCCATTTGAGKTCTGTTTCTTAAGTCCCTTCTCCTCTCATCAGTTCCAATAACACAGACACAGGAGAGATGTGTTGTGACCTGTCTGTGTGCTCTACTAAGACCTGGCTTCAATACTATTTTATATAATTTCAAATGCTTTGTCTGTGCTTGATTGAGCTTGCCTGGCTTAATGGAATAGTCCCAAAACTGTAAGCCCCGCCCATCTGGCACTCCAAGCAGGCTAGAGCAAACGTTGACCATTTAAAAATATATATATATTTGAACCCAGGTTTGGCTCTCTGTGACTGGTAACGTTTCATCATAAAATGGCAGTTATTTAAACCAGAGGGGTAGCCTAGACGTCTACTGCCCAGCTAGCTACTGTTCTGTACTTGTGTTCTGTCTGGCTAAATGTCAGTGGAAAGTCCAGTGTGTCGACTGGCTCAGTATTACGGTAAAACAAGGGCCAGCGGTTTCTATCATTGCTTTTTAAGGTTTTCCAGTGGCTTAACCCCTGACCTTTTTGCATTGTTATTATTTTCCCGTTTCCTCACCTTTTGACATTCTGTATATGACCCTTGACATGAAGTCTCAGTTGGCTAGGGCTATTTGAACACACCTACAGAATCCCAGAGGCAAACAATAAACAGTTTAACTCCAATCCACAAAAACACCTAATTCCTTCCTATCACACCTACTTCTTCCCTACTACACCTACTTCCTTCCTAATTCCTTCCTACCACACCTGCTTCCTTCCTTATTCCTTCCTACATGCTCATTCAGCCTGTGGCTCTAGCTACTAGCTCTCTGCTTCTCCCTCTCTGTTTGTCTAAACCAGTTGTATCCCACTACACAGGCTCTGTTGGCCTCTGACCGTTCCAAGAATGGGCTTTTCAACCTCGGACAGGTAATCTTGGTCTGGTGTGACTACAATACCGGTTAATCACCTGACCAGTCAATCACGCTCACCTTTGACCTCTGACCTTTTCCTCTTGGCAATAATAATGATGGTGGTGGTTAGAATGACTACTTCATATGGCTGGCACAACCTTTGGCTACCTCTCCTCTCCTCCTGTCTCTCGCTCCCTCGCTCWCGTCTGGTGGTGGTTGTTGTTCCTCTCGCTGGGTCATGGGATCTTCCCCCTCTGTCTAAAGTGATAGTACCTCTACCTACATGACCTACCACCCCAGTGACATCAGCGCTCCCCTGACCTCTCCTCTCAGTGCACCTGCTTCTCACCACGCCTGTGACAACCTGTCTTAATAAACTGATTCTATTGCACAGCTATAGCAGCAACAGTAATATGGAGTATAATTCCCCCTCATTGCTGTGGTCGGTTCTTCCTTGCCTTCAAGCCCTGCTGCTGGAAATGGAGTCAGTTGGCATTCTTCACAGTTGTCAGTGTATTAATCTCCATTTTGACTGACAATTATTGTTCTCTCTTTCTTCTGCAGACGCGGGATGATTTCCTGGGACAGGTCGATGTGCCTCTCAATCATTTACCGGTGAGTGTTGTCTGTGTACGACGTGTGTGTGTGTTTATTATCTGGTCAGTGTGTGCGCATATCTGTGTGCACACACACATTGTTTGCGTTTTAGAATGCTCTACTGGTTTTTAACAGCATGTTTGTTCTGCCTAGTGAACTCTGAAGGTTGTGAGGGCATAGGGGAGGGGGAAGAGTTAGCAACCTCTCTTGAGCAACCTGTTGTCGTAGGCTTTTTAAGTAGCAACAACACTGGAGAGTGAGAGCGACTAGCCCCCTGTTAGGAGTGGAAATAAACCCGGTAGGAATGTAAACAACAGGGCCAGTACAGGGTCTGAGGAGAGGAGGGTTACCCTGGCCTGGAACTGACGGAAAAAGAAACCGTGCATCTCCGATGGTGGTAAGCCACAATAACAAACAGAGTTGTAGTCCTAAAATGAATGCCGGATTCAAGTAGTTTAATCAAGTTTTATGTAGTTTCGTTGTTTTATGAAAGGAACATGATCTCTCTTCTAAATAATGATAATAATAATTGGCCAACCATGGATTGATCTCACTGGTAGTTCAGAGTGCGTTGCTGCTAATGATTAAAMGACCCCTTGTCAAATAATCTTTAGTCCTGCTCATAAATGATTCATTGTCAAAGAATGTTTCGCTCTTGATTGAGTGGCTGAGCAATCAAGCAGGTCAAATAGCTTGACCCTAAAGCAGGTCAGTAGTGATTCTAAGAGGTAACTACATTTGAGAGTGGTGAAACTAAAAGCTTATCTGCGTAGGTGGTAAGGTTAATTATTAATCATGACGCACCACCTAATGTTGTCCCTACGGTGGAGGAATTAACATAAGATCAAGTCTGATGTAACCCTGTTGTTCTTCTGGATGGACACAGAGACATGGGTCATGTTCATTAGTTTCAAAACGTTTTGCAACTGATTGCCAACGGGTGTTTCTTATAGGGCAAAGACGATACCAATATCGTGATACTCGTTAGTATCGTGGCAAGGAAACAAAACACAAAGTGGATGTAACTTATTTAGGAAAACAGCCCTAATGTTGGAAACAAACATCATTATGTTGTCATCCAGAGTCACATGTATTTATTTTCCAAGCTGTAGCACATCATATTTTACCCACAGCTGTTTTTAAAGAACCCAATAGTTTGGTCTGCCTCATGTTTTCATTTTTT
The DNA here is from genome assembly GCF_002910315.2 of Salvelinus sp. IW2-2015. Taxonomy (NCBI): domain Eukaryota; kingdom Metazoa; phylum Chordata; class Actinopteri; order Salmoniformes; family Salmonidae; genus Salvelinus; species Salvelinus sp. IW2-2015. The sequence goes on from NC_036860.1 coordinate 66,179,687, forward strand.
GCCATGTAAAAAAATATCACACTACTGGTATCGTCACAGCCCTAGTTATTGGACAAGTTCACATAAGTCCCGCAGTCTCACTCTTTTCTGAGCATTTTCTTCCCTTTGGTAGCTACTGAACATAACCCTGATCACAGCCAGTCAGCCAGTCAGGTGTCATACTGCCCCTGTGTGTCTGTTCTCTGTGCACCTATACGTCTTAGTCACGCTGGGTGGGTGTAGTCTTACTCACCGTGTCTTTGTGGCCATTTCTGTTGAAGTATTCATGAGTCATGGTGATTCACCTCTGAAAGCTCTGACAGTGTAGAGGCTCTGGCTCCTTGGGGTAGTCACTGACGGGTACTGTCTAGCTACTAGCCCTGAGTGATCTGCTGTTACCATGTTAACTTGGGGT
>NC_036860.1:66180174-66191382 GCF_002910315.2 Salvelinus sp. IW2-2015
CCATGTAACTTGGGTTAGTCACTGACGGGTACTGTCTAGCTACTAGCCCTGAGTCATCTGCTGTTACCATGTTAACTTGGGGTGGTCACTGACGGGTACTGTCTAGCTACTAGCCCTGAGTGATCTGCTGTTACCATGTTAACTTTGGGGTAGTCACTGACGGGTACTGTCTAGCTACTAGCCCTGAGTGATCTGCTGTTAACCAGTTAACTTGGGTAGTCACTGACGGGTACTGTCTAGCTATCTAGCCCTGAGTGATCTGCTGTTACCATGTTAACTTGGGGTAGTCACTGACAGGTACTGTCTTCACTGTCTAGCTACTATCCCTGAGTGACCTGCTGTTACCATGTTAACTTGGGGTAGTCACTGACGGGTACTCGTCTAGCTACTAGCCCTGAGTGATCTGCTGTTACCATGTTAACTTGGGGTAGTCACTGACAGGTACTGTCTTCACTGTCTAGCTACTAGCCCTGAGTGACCTGCTGTTACCATGTTAACTTGGGTAGTCACTGACGGGTACTGTCTAGCTACTAGCCCTGAGTGATCTGCTGTTACCATGTTAACTTGGGGTAGTTACTGACGGGTACTGTCTAGCTACTAGCCCTGAGTGATCTGCTGTTACCATGTTAACTTGGGTTAGTCAACTGACGGGTACTGTCTAGCTACTAGCCCTGGTGATCTGCTGTTACCATGTTAACTTGGGTTAGTCACTGACGGGTACTGTCTAGCTACTAGCCCTGAGTGACCTGCTGTTACCATGTTAACTTGGGGTAGTCACTGACGGGTACTGTCTAGCTACTAGCCCTGAGTGATCTGCTGTTACCATGTTAACTTGGGGTAGTCACTGACGGGTACTGTCTTCACTGTCTAGCTACTATCCCTGAGTGATCTGCTGTTACCATGTTAACTTGGGGTAGTCACTGACGGGTGCTGTCTAGCTACTAGCCCTGAGTGATCTGCTTGTACCATGTTAACTTGGGTTAGTCACTGACGGGTACTGTCTAGCTACTAGCCCTGAGTGATCTGCTGTTACCATGTTAACTTGGGTTAGTCACTGACGGGTACTGTCTAGCTACTAGCCGAGTGATCTGCTGTTACCATGTTAACTTGGGTTAGTCACTGACGGGTGCTGTCTTCACTCAGGGCTAGTAGCTATTAGTGATGGGGGGAAAAGATAGTTGCATATCGGGATATAATTTGACAATATATTGTATCGTGTTTGATAAATCGCAATATTATTTTTGTGCTAGTTGGCTGTACCGAGACTGAAATCCAAATCCATAATAGCTTGTTCTCAGCTTCTTTTTAAATAGGGAGACAATTTGTTTCAGCACTTTTATTGACTGATCAAAAGGTGGTCTCTCTGGTCTCTCGTCTTGTCTCTCTGCAGCAGTCCGATGGTGAGCAATATGTTTGAAACATCCATTTGCAAAAAATCTTAGTATCGAATCGCAATACATATTGCTTACACCTATCCAGTCCTAATATCCACTTACACCTATCCGTCCTCATATCACTTACACCTATCCGGTCCTCATATCACTTACACCTATCCGGTCCTCATATCACTTACACCTATCCGGTCCTCATATCACGTACACCTACTACCGGTCCTCATATCACGGTACACCTATCCGGTCCTCATATCACGTACACCTATCCGGTCCTCATATCACGTACACCTATCGGTCCTCATATCACTACACTATCCGGTCCTCATATCACTTACACCTATCCGGTCCCTATATCACTTACACCTATCCGGTCCTCATATCACTTACACCCTATCCGGTCCCTCATATTCACTTACACCTATCCGGTCCTCATATCACTTACACCTATCCGGTCCTCATATCACTTACACCTATCCGGTCCTCATATCACTTACACCTATCCGGTCCTCTCAGATCGACACAAGTATCTTGTCTTCGAGTTTATTTGGGATTCAACGTCTCTCTACAAACCCCCAACACACCAGACTTTTAGTCTACAGGGTTCGAGTTTCATAGCTGCTTAAACCTCAGCCAGTACTGACTGGTATGTCAGTCCACTTTACCTCTGAGTTTATCACACAAGGCTGTTAGTTAACTATGAAACAGGAGAGGGTCTACTCTGCATACGCACGCACGCACGCTGTTAACTAAGAAACGGGAGACATTCGTTAATCAGTTCAACAGGACGGTTACCAAAAGGTTTATCTTCATGTGATGGAATGACAGTGTGTGGCTTTTTATTTCATAGCTACAACATAATGTTTTCATGTACTGCATCTAAATCAGACCTGGGAGAAATACTTAATCTGGCAAATCCTCTCAAATATTTGCTGTGCGCTTGATTCCGGCTAGCTTAACTAGTGTGCTTGATTCCGGCTAGCTTAACTAGTGTGCTTGGTGGACAGATTGTACCGGTCAAGCATATCACATGTATTTGACATAATGTATTTGGCTCCGGTCTGACAATGTGTTTATGTGATGGACAGTGTGGTTTTTCTATTTTATAGCTACATGCTTTCATGTCTGTAAACTTGGCTTGCGTTTCGGTGTCTAGGCCGGGTTACTGTAAGGCACTTTGACAACCGCTAGTATAAAAAGGGATTTTAAATGCATTCGATCGATTGATTGATTGATGTGTCTTTGTGTTGTAGACCGAGGACCCTACGATGGAGCGGCCGTACACGTTTAAAGATTTCCTCCTACGACCACGAAGGTCAGTTCCAGACTACCGACGAAGGTGACAGGGAACTACACACACATTGACACACATTGACACACACACTCAAGTTACCCACAAACAATGTCCACCTGTTGTTGCTAATCCAAAGGAGATTCATGGTTAGATATCACTGAAACTACAGGCTTATGTCATTATGGTATTTGGTTTAAAGTAACTGTACTGTAATCATTGTTAGCTAAGACTGTTGTCATTCCACCTCTCTGGTTTCTGTTGAATTCCAAATATCATTCTAATTCTAGACATTCACTTAAATAGCATTGTTAAAATATTCCCCATGTATTGTTTATGGGGCGCTAACAGGGCATGTTGTAGTGTCATTTTAAATGCATCATCGCCCAACTCTCTGAAATTCATGGCTGGGTAAAACCATCTATTTCTACCTCTGGTTTCTTTTGAATAACTCCCAGCTAACTGCCATTTTGGTGTTCTCTTCTGTCTCCAGCCATAAGTCCCGGGTGAAGGGTTATCTACGGCTAAAGATGGCCTACCTGCCAAAGACTGGAAGTCCGGAGGAAGAGACCACTGAAGGGATTACCAGGGAGGAGGCGGAGGTAAGAAGATAGGGACACGCACAAGCGCACAGCTTTTTTTAATGTGAAATGTCAGGACTTTTTGGGGAGTAAAAATGTGTTTTCCCTAAGCCTAAGCCTAAGCCTAAACCTAACCTTAACCCCAAAACCCCTAACCTTAACCCCAAACCCTAAACCTAACCGTTATGCTTAAAAGCATTTTAACAAATTCAGTACAGTCCTGATTTTTTGAAAATAATATAATTTCCCTACATACAGTGCATTCGGAAAGTATTCAGACCCCTTGACTTTTTCTACATTTTGTTACGTTACAGCCTTATTCTAAAATGGATTGAATACTTTYCCCCCCTCATCAATCTACGTACACACAATACCCCATAATGACATCACAATACCCCATAATGACAAAGCAAAAACAGGTTTAAAGAAATTTTGGCAAATTTATAATAAAATAAAAAARGAACTGAAATATCACATTTACAAAASTATTCAGACCCTTTACTCAGTACTTTGTTGAAGCACYTCTGGGAGCGATTACAGCCTAGAATCTTCTTGGGTATGACGCTACAAGCTACAAGCTTGGCACACCTGTATTTGGGGAGTTTCTCCCATTCTTCTCTGCCGATGCTCTCAAGCTCTGTCAGGTTGAATGGGAAGCATTGCTGCACAGCTATTTTCAGGTCTCCCCAGAGATGTTCGATCGGGTTCAAGTCCGGGCTCTGGCTGGGTAACTCCAGGACATTCAGAGACTTGTCCTGAAGTCACTCTTGCGTTGTCTGGGCTGTGTGCTGTTGGAAGGGGAACCTTCGCCCCAGTCTGAGGTCCTGAGCACTCTGGAGCAGGTGTTCATCAAGGATCTCTGTACTTTGCTCCATTCATCTTTCCCTCGATCCTGACTAGTCTCCCACCAAGCTTCATCATAGGGATGGTGCCAGGTTTCTTCCAGATGTGATGCTTGGCATTTAGGCCAAATAGTTCAATCTTGTTTTCATCAGACCAGATAATTTTGTTTCTCATGATCTAAGAGTCTTTAGGTGCMTTTTGGCAAACTCCAAGCGGACTGTCATGTGCCTTTTTACTAAGGAGTGGCTTCCGTCTGACCACGCTACCATAAAGGCCTGATTGTTGGAGTACTGCAGAGATGGTTGTCCTTCTGGAATGTACTCCCATCTCCACAGAGGATCTCTGGAGCTCTGTCAGAGTGACCATCAGGTTCTTGGTCACCTCCCTGACCAAGGCCCTTCTCCCCTTGATTGCTCATTTTGGCCAGATGGCCAGCTCTAGGAAAGAGTCTTGGTGGTTCCGAACTTCTTCCATTTAAGAATGATGGAGGCCACTGTGTTCTTGGGGACCTTCAATGCAGAAATGTTTTGGTACCCTTCCCAAGATCTGTGCCTCGACACAATCCTGTCTCGGAGCTCTACGGGCAATTCCTTCGACCTCATGGCTTGGTTTTTGCTCTGACATGCACTGTCAACTGTGGGACCTTTATATAAACGGTTGTGTGCCATTACAAACCATGTCAAATCAATTGAATTTACCACAGGTGGACTCCAAGTTTTAAAAACATCTCAACGATGATCAATGGAAACAGGATGCATMTAAGCTCAATKTCGAGTTTCATAGCAAAGGGTCTGAATACTKAYGTAAATAAGGTTTTTCTGTGTTGAATTTGAAGAAAAAAAATCTACCTGTTTTTGATTTGTCATTATGGGGTATAGTGTGTAGATTGATGAGGGAAAAAATATTCAGTACCAGTCAACATTTTGGATAAACCAACTTGTTCCAGTGTTTTTCTTTATTTTTACAATTTTCTACATTGTAGAATAATAGTCAAGACATCAGCTATGAAATAACACATATGGAATCATTTAGTAACCAAAAAAGTGTTAAACAAATCAGAATATTTCGTAAAATACCAAGTCCATATTATGGCAAGAACAGCTCAAATGAGAAATGACAGTCCATCGTTAATTTAAGACATGAAGGTCAGTCAATCCGGAAAATGTTAAGAATTTTGAAGGTTTCAAGTATCGTTGCAAAAACCATCAAGCGCTATGATGAAACTGGCTCTCATGAGGACCGCCACAGGAAAGGAAGACCCAGAGTTACCTCTGCTGCAGAGGATAAGTTCATTAGAGTTACCAGCCTCACAAATTGCAGCCCAAATAAAAGCTTTACAGAGTTCAAGACACATCTCAACATCAACTGTTCAGAGGAGACTGTGTGAATCAGGCCTTCATGGTCGAATTGCTGCAAAGGAACAACTACTAAAGGACACCAATACGAAGAAGAGACTTGCTTGGGCCAAGAAACACAAGCAATGGACATTAGACCGGTGGACATCAGTCCTTTGGTCTGATGAGTAGAAATGTTTGACTTTTGGTTCCAACCGTGTCTTTGTGAGACGCAGAGAAGGTGAATGGATAATTTTTTGCATGTGCAGTTCCCACTGTGAGGCATGGAGGAGGAGGTGTGGGGTTGCTTTGCTGGTGACACAGGTGAATTCAAGGCACACTTTATTGACATAGCTACCACAGCATTCTGCAGCGATACGCCATCCCATCTGGTTTGCGCTTAGTGGGACTATACTTTGTTTTTCAACAGAATAATGACCCAACACACCTCCAGGCTGTGTAAGGGGAATTTGACCAAGGAAAGTGAAGGAATGCTGCATCAGATGACCTGGCCTCCACAATCACCCGACATCAACCCAGTTGAGATGATTTGGGATGAGTTGGATCGCAGCCAACAAGTGCTCAGGATATATGGGAACTCCTTCAAGACTGTTGGAAAAGCATTCGAGGTGAAGCTGGTTAAGAGAATGCCAAGAGTGTGCGAAGCTGTCATCAAGGCAAAGGGTGGCTACTTTGAAGAATCTCAAATATAAATACATTTTTTATTGGTTTAACACTTTGGTTACTACATGACTCCATATGTGCTATTTCATAGTTTTGATRTCTTCACTATTATTCTACAATGTAGCCCTTGAATAAGTAGGTGTGTCCACACTTTTGAGTGGTACTGTATATACATACATATACATACAGTTGTGGAGGTGGAGTAACAAAAGTCTGATACTGCCAACAGGGAGTCTGGAGAAAACGTCTGTTCTGGTCTGGCCTCTCGTTCTGGAAACACCATTCACTCGCTCACTCACTTCCCCACTTCCTTCCATTTTCAAAAGTCTGATCGAATGGAAAATTAAAGTGTGTGTTTCTGTATGCTTCTGTGTGCCAGTGACTTAATCTGAGTAAGAGAGAGAGAGAGAGGCAAGATGGCTTATAGTTTTTCACTCAGTAAAATGAGGCCTAGMTAGGGTGACGTATAGCTAGTCTGGGTACCCGTCTGTTTAGCCGTCATTCCRCTCTTTGTCTTGCTCAACATCTTTGGCATATGACACAGAGTTAGAKTGTAATTGTAGCTAAACAGACGGGTACCCAGGCTAACATTTAGCAGGAGAACTGGAAAAAAAATAGAAGTGAAAATCTAATGTCTCCAACCTTCTTGCGAGATCTCAGACAGACAGTGGAATGTAAGGTACACCAAAAGGAAAGAGCTGTSTTTTGTTTCCTGGCTGTGCCGTGTCTCTCTCTCTGTCTAAATCTTTGAGCACTCTCCTCCTGTGCTTTTGCTTCTCAGGGCTGGGAGGTGAACGACTCTGCCGATCCCAGCGTCCAGAGGCCCCAGGCGGTCCAGCCCCCACTGCCCCCAGGATGGGAGGAGAAGGTTGATAACCTGGGCAGAACCTACTACGTCAACCACAACAACCGCTATACACAGTGGAAACGACCCAGTAACGTGTATGTATACACAGCTACGTTATCTTTACACACAGTTATCAGAACTGCTCTAGGTCCTCTGGTGTCCCCCAGGGCTCTGTACTAGGTCCTCTGGTGTCCTCCAGGGCTCTGTACTAGGTCCTCTGGTGTCCCCCAGGGCTCTGTACTAGGTTCTCTGGTGTTCCTCCCAGGGGCTCTGTACTAGGTCTACTGGTGTCCTCCAGGGCTCTGTACTAGGTCCACTGGTGTCCCCAGGGCTCTGTACTAGGTCCTCTGGTGTCCCCCAGGGCTCTGTACTAGGTCTCTCTGGTGTCCTCCAGGGCTCTGTACTAGGTTCCTGGTGTCTTCCAGGGCTCTGTACTAGGTCCTCTGGTGTCCCCCAGGGCTCTGTACTAGGTCCTCTGGTGTCCCCCGGGTTCTGTACTAGGTCCTCTGGTGTTCCCCCGGGGCTCTGTACTAGGTCCTCTGGTGTCCCCCAGGGCTCTGTGCTAGGTCCTCTGGTGTCCCCCAGGGCTCGGTGCTAGGTCTTCTGGTGTCCTCCGGGACTCGGTACTAGGTCTTCTGGTGTCCCCCGGGGCTCAGTACTAGGTCCTCTCTTGTTCTCTTTGTGCACCAACATGTAAAATGTTAATTATCTCTTCTCTACAGGGATGATATTTCGGAGGTGGAGAATGACAATCAACAGCGGGCGAACAGCATCCAGGCCCACCGGGTTTTCAGGTCCAGACGACACATCTCTGAAGACCTGGAGAACGAACACACAGAACCCAGAGACATGGAAGATGTGAGTCTGACCTTTGACCCCTCGACTGTACAATATGTTTTAATCAAGATCTTCTTAAATCCAAGGTCATCTATTGCTACATACCAGGACAATATTACGCCTACATTGTTACTTAAAATAGGTTAATGGATAAATGGATAAATGCCTTATCTTTACTGCAGAATACAGAAGGACTTTCCAAACTAGTCAGTGGTACAGTACATACTCTCGCGCGCTCTCCCCCTCTCTCTCTCTGCACAGTCATGGGAGCCAATCACTGAAGAGAGTCCAGACGGCCCCCTACCTGGCCCCTCCTCCTCAATGGCGACGGCCATCCCCCAAACGCCTGCCCCCCCGCCCCTCCAGGAGTTCTCAGAGGAGATCAACCTGGACCTCTCTCTCTCTCCAACCCCATCCGGCCCCCCGCCTGACATCAACGGAGAGGTGGCCGCCCCCAGCCACGCCTCTGCTGTGGTGAGAATTCTTGACCAGTTTGAATCTGTTAGAGGCAAATTCAGCACTTTTTAACCTCATTCAATTAGCACCATTCCAGTATGTGTGAAAACATTTGTTCTTGTAGCCAAAAAGATGAGAAGACAAGTCTTAAGAAAACAATCCCTCCTTCCCTCCGTCTCCCCTCAGCAGAGTCATCTGTCCTCCAGGCTGCGCTCCTCCAGTATGACAGATGGGGTCAGTGACCAGGCCCAGCCTCCTCCTCCAGCGGTACGATACACACACTCCTTCTTCTCCTCCTCTTCCTGCTCTCCTCTGTTCTTCCACCTCTGCCGTCCGATTCCTTTACTACACAGGCAGCTCTTTCTGTTCTCCGGTCCTCTCCTCTCCTCGCCACTTGTCCTCTCCTTTCCTCCTGTCCTCTCCTTTCCTCCTGTCCTCTCCTTTCCTCCTGTCCTCTCCTCCCCACCTGTCCTTCCCTCCTGGCCCCTCCTCCTGTCCTCCCCCCTCTCCTCTCTCCATGTTCCTCTCCTCCTTTCCTCTCCCCTCTCCTGCTGTCTTCCTCCTCTCCTGTTGTCTTCCTCCTGTTTCTCTCCCCTCCCTGTTGTCTTCCTTCCTGTTCTCTTCCTCTCCTGCTGTCTTCCTCCTGGTCTCTCCCTCTCCTGCTGTCTTCCTCCTGTTCTCTTCCTCTCCTGCTGTCTTCCTCCTGTTCTCTTCCCTCTCCTGCTGTCTTCCTCCTGTTCTCTCCCTCTCCTGTTGTCTTCCTCCTGTTCTTCTCCCCTCTCCTGTTGTCTTCCTCCGTTTCTCTCCTCTCTCCTGTTGTCTTCCTCCTTTCTCTCCCCTCGTTCCTGTTGTCTTTCCTCCTGTTTCTCTTCCCTCTCCGGTTGTCTTCCTCCTGTTCTCTCCCCTCTCCTGCTGTCCTTCCTCCTTTTCTCTTCCCTCTTCCTGGGTTTCCTCCTGTTCTCTCCCTCTTCTCCTGCTTCTACTGTCTTCTCCTGTTCTCTTTTCCTCTCCTGTTCTTCCTCCTGTTCTCTCCCCTCTCCTGTTGTCTTCCTCCTGTTTCTCTCCCCTCTCCTGTTGTCTCCTCCTGTCTTCTCTCCCTCTCTCCTGTTGTCTTCCTCCTGTTCTCTCCCCTCTCCTGTTGTCTTCCTCCTTTCTCTTCCCTCTCCTGCTGTCTTCCTCTGTTCTCTTCCCTCTCCTGCTGTCTTCCTCCTGTTCTCGTCCCCTCTCCTGCTGTCTTCCTCCTGTTCTCTTCCCTCTCCTGTGTCTTCCTCCTGTCTCTCCCTCTCCTGTTGTCTTCCTCCTGTTCTCTCTCCCCTCTCCTGTTGTCTTCCTCCTTTCCCCTCTCCTTCTTCTCCGTCTCTCCCTTCCCCTTTGTCTTTCCCCCTCCTGTCTCTCCCCTCTCCTGCTGTTCCTTCCTCCTGTTCTCTCCCCTCTCCTTGCTGTCTTCCTCCTGTTCTTCCCTCTGCTGTCTTCCTCTGTTCTCTCCCCTCCCTGCTGTCTTCCTCCTGTTCTCTTCCCTCTCCTGTTGTCTTCCTCCTGTTCTTTCCCTCTCCTGCTGTCTCCTCCTGTCTCTCCCTCTTCCTGCTGTCTTCCTCCGGTTCTCTTCCCTCTCTGCTGTCTTCCTCCGAGTTCTCTTCCCCTCTCCTGCTGTCTTAGTCTCCCGGTTTTTTCCCCTTTCTTTCCTCCTCTCCTGCTTTGTTCTTCCTTCCTGCTCTCCTCTGTCTCTCTTCGGCTCTCGTCTCCTGTCTGTCTTCCTCTGTTCTCTCACCTCTCTGCTGTCTTCCTCCTCTCCCCTCCTCCTCTCTGCTTGTTGTGATTCCTTACTGCCTGGTGGTGATTCACTCTGCAGTGTCAGGCTCTGTGTTTCTGTAACAGTGGCAGTAATTCTATCCTTCCTAATCAAACACATCCTAGACAGAGATCTGAGTCACAGTAGCCCAGGGAGCCAGGGCTTCTGAAGGGAAAAACACAGGTGCTGATGTCAGCCTTTTATCTCACTGACCTGAATGAGTGAGTGGGTAGGGTTTTACAACAACAGGATCTGAATGAGTGTTAAGTAGAATGAGTGGGTAGCTAGGGTTTTACAACTGTAGCAGAATGAGGCTTTTTCTAGACTGGATTTGTCACAGTCAGAGGCTAAATTCAGTCACCACATGTTTCTGTGGTTTGACACACTTTCTTAGGAGGCGTGTGTAGGTTGCAGATCTGGGTTCATATAATATTTGAAATCTTTCAAAGTACTATGAGTGTTTGCTCTAGCCTACCTGGAGTGGAAGACTACTCTATTGGTTCCATTGCACCATGCAAGCTCAATTACGTACATCTTAAGTATTTGGATTTGGATACTATGAACCCAGGTCTGGTGTCAAAGGGAAGATTTCAGTTTCCACATGTAGCTCAATCTGTCCCATATACCGGTTTGGTTTGACACACTTTCCTGGGAATGAAAAGGAATGTGTAGGTTGAGCATGGTTGGTTGGTTATGTAATTCTTCCCCTGACTGGGCAGTGTTTCTCTTGCTGTGGAGTGCACTATCCCTCAGACGGATGAAAGTATGTCTATACAAATAAGCTGTGAAAAGGCTGTTTTTAAATGGTCCTTGACGTGGACAGTGTGTGAGACTACCTCAGTTATTGCAGAAGGGAGGGAAGGAAGCTACATGTAATTGGTTTGGAACAGCCCTGTACAGTTGACCCCTCTCTGCCTCGCCCGGGGTGAAACTTAGTTGTCGGCAATGTTTCCTCAAACAAAATGTCGTCACTGAGCAAATTTCAGGTTTACTGAGTGCAAACTTGAACATTGTGGAAATTCTGTGCATCTTCTGGCGCGTGTTTACTGTGAACACTGAGGCTGTACCCGTGAACACTGAGGCTGTACCCGTGAACACTGAGGCTGTACCCGTGAACACTGAGGCTGTACCCGTGAACACTGAGGCTGTACCCGT
>NC_036860.1:66191997-66192288 GCF_002910315.2 Salvelinus sp. IW2-2015
GATCATAATGTAGGTCTACCAGAGTGGCCTACCATCAAAAACAACGGAGAAAATGCATCCCATAACATTTTAACATGGAAATAGCTGTTCTATTCAGGTCCCTTCTGGAATAAAATAAACATGCAGGACTTGACATAAACTTGTTTATCCACTTGTCCTTCAGACAATGTGGTGACTGAAAATTTTGTTTTTTACGCAAGAAATCACTTTACAAAATAAAATGCATCATTATTCCCATAACATTATTATAGATAATCAGACAAATTATGCTGCCTATTGGCTACTTAGCTT
>NC_036860.1:66192851-66195438 GCF_002910315.2 Salvelinus sp. IW2-2015
TTGATGACTACACATGATCTATATCTGGGCTAATAACTCACTAACTAGCAAAGGATATGAACAAATGTACACACGTTGCTACATGTAGCTCTCACTTTGATCTCAAAACAAGCTCATCTACTCACGACGACTCATGCTGTAAACACAGTCCAGTTCAAAGTGAATGGCACAGATCCATATATGGCAGTGGTCTCTTTGCATATAGGCCTACTGCAGCTCTGATTGGTTATGGCACACCGGCTTGTGTAGAGTATGAGCCTTTGTCGTGCCTGTCAATGCAATAAAATTCTACTTCGATGCTTTCTGCCTACAACAAAATCTCTTGCATAGTTAGTTTTGCATACCAGCATACTGACCACACTGCTCGCGCGTGTCAACGAGCGCCATGTGGGTGATTGAAAGATAAACTGAGGTCCACACTCCAGTCCAGTTGGTGGTGGTAATGCACCTTAAAGTTGGTTGCCAACCGCCATATWAAGTCCAAAGAAGGAGAAGAAGYCTGAAGGAGGAGAGATTACTAGAAACTAACTTTTACCCTTTTATCTGTGGATTAATTGTTGGAGTAGAGGACCTTGTGCATTTCAGGTAAAATAACAACCCAATGTTTATATCCCAGGACAAATTAGCTAGCAACAGCAAGCTAGCTAAATTACCAAATGTTTAATGCTTTTTGACCTGTCCCCAAATGAATATAGTTAGTTCAGAGTTTGTTTTGATATTTTGACCTGCGTGTCCTGATCGTGTCTGGTGTGGGTGGACGAAATCACATGCGCAGCGGTCTGGTCAGCATGCAAGTCTTGCATAGTTTTTTTATTTTGATATGTTGCATTGAAGTGGCAAATATTGCGCTGATTCGATCACAATTCCCACAGTAAAGGGAAACGTTGATGGTGTTAACTAATGGGGAAAAAGTCTAGAAAGCTGTGAAGTTCAATTTCGTTGTTCTCTGCGCGGGCTGATATTTCTCCTGCATGGGAGTCCCTGGGGAGCTGCATGCATGTGCACGCTCGCAGCATACAGGAAATGTTGGTTGTTGGTTCATTATTTGGCAGCAAAAGTGTTTTGTTTTGTACTTTTTGAAATGTAGGCTTATGTCTTAAATGCAGTAAAGAGTGCGATGTATTTCCATGTTGCTCCATAAGGCTATTGTTGCTAATGACAAAGAAAAGGGTTACTGTTGCTAATGACAAAGAAAAGGGTTACTGTTGCTAATGACAAAGAAAAGGGTTACTGTTGCGAATGACAAAGAAAAGGGTTACTGTTGCGAATGACAAAGAAAAGGGTTACTGTTGCGAATGACAAAGAAATATGACCAGTGAGGGTATGGCAGGGCACCAGGGACAAATATGACCGGTGAGGCTGAGGCAGGGGGTCAGGGACAGATATGAACCAGTGAGCGGTATGGGCAGGGGGTCAGGGACAGATATGACCAGTGAGGCTGAGGCAGGGGGCAGGGACGATATGCCAGTGGCTGAGCAGGGGGTCAGGACAGATATGACCAGTGAGGGTATGGCAGGGGGTCAGGGACAGATATGACCAGTGAGGCTGAGGCAGGGGGTCAGGGACAGATATGACCAGTGAGGCTGAGGCAGGGGTCAGGGACAGATATGACCAGTGAGGCTGAGGCAGGGGGTCAGGGACAGATATGACCAGTGAGGTGAGGCAGGGGGTCAGGGACAGATATGACCAGTGAGGCTGAGGCAGGGGGTCAGGGACAGATATGACCAGTGAGGCTGAGGCAGGGGTCAGGGACAGATATGACCAGTGAGGCTGAGGCAGGGGGTCAGGGACAGATATGACCAGTGAGGCTGAGGCAGGGGGTCAGGGACAACATGACCAGTGGGGCATGGGGGGTCAGGTAGGTGATGTGTGGAGGAGCAGGAAAGACTGACATGGGAAGGAGGTGACTTTAGAGTCAGAGAGTCCAGGGGTTGAGGCGGGGGACAGTAGGAGTACAGCTGGGTGAGGAGTGTAGCCACGCTCAGGGGGGATAGACTCCTGTGATGGTAGGGACAGGAGACATGGAGCATACCCAAACAGCTGACCACCACAGGAGGAGAGGTGAGGGAAGGGGCACATGGGAATCAGATTACCGTGGGTGGATTATAGTTGTGGATTATCATTGTTTGATTGGATTACGGGTTGAGAGTGAAATGGTATATAAACAGCTGAAATAAAAAGCTTTCCATTTGAGAAATCTGGAATGTTAGAATGATTATTGTTAATGGATGCAGAAAGGCAATAATTGTTTAAGCTTTTTTTTCTTTGAGAATCATGTGAGATGGATCTGACTAGCACCACAGTTGTTGATGACAGTAGAGCACCAACTCACACAAGAGAGATGGAATGCAAAGGGAGATAACATGGCTGAGTGGGTGGGTAGTGCTAAGGAGAACTAGTGTGACTGTGACTGATCTAGTAGGTAGAGGCACAGTCACACCAAATAACTTTGGGACTCTTTCTAACCCTTTCTTCCCTTCCCAATGCTTTTTCTTTCATTACTTGGCGCTCACCCTTCACTACGCCAGGTCGCAGTTGTAAATGAGAACTTGTTCTCAACTAGCCTACTGGTTAAATAAAGGTGAAA
>NC_036860.1:66196346-66237598 GCF_002910315.2 Salvelinus sp. IW2-2015
AATGACGAACAGAATTAACGAAAATCAATAGAACAAAATGAGAGGAGGGAATGGCAGATGACAACAGAGAATGTTAGACGTGAGGAATGCAGATACGAACAAGAAGAATGTTAACGAAGGAATGCAGATGACTGAACAAGAATGTTAACGGAAAAATCAGTCACAACAAGAATGTAGACGTAGAATGCAGAAAAAGAAAAGACAACAAAATTGTTAAACGGAAATGTCAATGACAACAGACGAAAGTTGACGGGAAGATGAATGACAGATGACCGGAACAGAGAAAAGTTAACGGAGAATAGATGACAACAAAGGTAGACGAGAATGAAGTACGGAACAGAGCAAGTTAGACGAGAATGCAATGACAACAAAATGTTAGAACGCGAGGAAGCAGATAGTAAAAAGGAGGAAAAAAATGTGCCTAAGGCCGCACAGCGTAGGTGTGGTGGGCCTCTCATCAGTTAGTTAGATACAGGGAATTGAATTAAGCGAAGTCCACAGCAGCTGGATATCTCACCCTCTAAGGCGTTAGGACAGTAACTAGGAGCTAGACTACGGCACGGCGTTATTGCGGTGGTCAATCATGCTATTGTTGTTGGCGAGAAGATGAGCGCTTCAGCTCAGCCCCGGATCAGAGAAACTCGCCTCTCCTTCTAGCGTCGTGCAGGGAGAACTTTTTATAACACATGTAGAAGGAGGAACAAGCTTGTGTGTGATAGACAGATGAAATGTGAGGGAATAAGTGTAAGGAGATGATCAGGCAGAGATCCTCCAATGTTGTAGATAGCATGCATGAATACACACACCACTTTAAATTCCACTGAAATCCCCATTCATCAATACTTAGGAGTTACGTGCACATTTCTCAAGTTAGTATTTGGCACATAGTAAGAGACAGAGTAAGAGAGGAGAGGAGAAGAGGGACACAAACTCAAGTGACCTGAAGTAAGACATGCACCTAGAGCCACACTTTAAGGCAGGACGAAGAGAAGAGGACAAAGACAAACAGTGGATGTTTACCCAGGCCCGATGAGAATGAGAGGACAGAGAGGAAGAGGGAGTAAGCCCATGCAGTCTTCTCTGTGCACCAGGTCCTCTATGTACCTGGAGGATAGGCTTGGTCCATGGTGTGCACGCGTTGTTATGATTGACGTAATACGTGCCCCTTGGCGTCCTTCCTCTCCTCCCCTCCTGGAGGTAAGCCTGTGTGTGTCAGGGCATAGGCTGCCGACTGAGACTGAACCAAGCAAGAGAAAGCAAAAGTTATTCGCCCGGACAATATGGCCACTGGAAGAAACTTGTGTGTAAACTGTATTTTTTTTTTTTTTACACATTGATAAAAATATAAAACAGTGGGAGTGGCTTATTGACCAACAAAAAACAGTACTGCAGTACAAACAAGTAGCCTAGTACATTGTACACAATATGCGGCTCCTCAGAAACTCACAGAAGCAGGCCAGCAGAAGCAGACAGCTTAGAAAAAACAAACACACAATGACAAACAAACCACATAGAACAGCTTTCAAACCTGACATACAACCTGACATATATAGTAAGACTCAGTCAAACATACATACAACCTAACATACAAGCATTTGAAAATTATTCAGACCACTTGAACTTTTCCACATTTCGTTATTACAGCCTATTCTAAAATAGATCAAATATTTTTTCCCCTCATCAATCTACACACAATACCCCATAATGTTCAAAGCGAAACCAGGTTAAGAAAACGCTGGGCCAATTGTGCCGCCCTATGGACTCCCAATCACGGACGGTTGTGATACCACCTGGAATCGAACCAGGTAGTGACGCCTCAGCACTGAGATGCAGTGCCTTAGACCGCTGCGTCACTCAGGATTGGTGGTCCACCTGTGGTAAATTAAATTAATTGTTCATGATTTGGAAAGGCACCACCTGTCTATATAAAGTCCCACAGTTGACAGTGCATGTCAGAGCAAAAACCAAGCCATGAGGTTGAAGAGAATGTCCTAGAGCTCCGAACAGGATTGTGTCGAAGCACAAATGGAAGGGTACCAAAAAATGTCTGCAGCATTGAAGGTCCCCAAGAACACAGTGGCCTCCATCATTCTTAAATGGAAGAAGTTTGGAACCACCAAGACTCTTCCTAAGTGTGCCACCCGTGCCAAACTGATCAAATCGGGAGAAGGGCTTGGTAGGGAGTGACCAAGAACCCGATGTTCACTGACAGACGCTCCAGAGTCCTCCGTGGAGATTGGACAACCTTCCAGAAGGAAAACCATCTCTGCAACACTCCACCAATCAGCCTTTATGGTAGAGTGGCCAGATGGAAGCCATCCTCAGTAAAAGGCACGACAGCCCACTTGGAGTTTACCAAAAAGGCAACTAAAGGACTCTCACACTCAGCCCATGAGAAACAATAATCTCTGGTCTGATGAAACCAAGATTGAACCTTTGGCCTGAGTTGCAAGCGTCACGTCTGGAAGAAACCTGACACCATCCCTACGGAAGCATGCTGGTGGCAGTATCATCTGTGGGATGTTTTTCAGCGGCAGGGACTGGGAACTAGTCAGGATCAAGAAAGATGAACGAGCAAAGTACAGAGAGATCCTTATGATAGTCCTGAGTGCTCTGTGAGCAGTTCTCAGACGGGGCAACGTTCACCTTCCAACAGATCAACACCCTAAGCACACAGCCAAGACAACTAGGCGTAGCTTCGGAGATCTCTGAATGTCTGAGTGGCCCCGCCAGAGCCCGGACTTGAACCTGATCGAACATCTCTGGAGAACCTGAAAAATAGCTGTGCAGCAACACTCCCCATCCAACCTGACAGAGCTTGAGAGGATCTGCAGAGAAGAATGGAGAAGCTCCCCAAATACAGGTGTACCAAGCTTGTAGCGTCATACCCAAGAAGACTCTAGGCTCAATCGCTGCCAAAGGTGCTTCAACAAAGTACTGAGTAAAAGTCTGAATACTTATGTAAATGTCATATTTCAATTATTATACATTTGCAAACATTTCTCAAAACCCTGTTTTTGCTTTGTCATTATGGTAGTGGTGTGAATATTGATGAGGGAAAAAAACTATTAATTCATTTTAGAATAAGCCTGTAACGTAACAAAATGTAGAAAAAGTTAAGGGGTATGAATACTTTCCGAATGCACTGTATATAGTAAGCCACAGTAAGCCACTCAAACCTTACTGTACAACCTAACATACTAGTAAGACACTCAAACTGCTCATTACAGATAAATACATCCCAGGCCTGATGGTGTGACCTATCAGGGGAGCAGCAAACACAACCACACGCACATACATGTACAACTACAATTCACAGCCACTGAACTTCTATGAAGAAATGTATACGCTTATTGACTTGGTAAGTGAGCTGAACTCTTCCATTGAGGTCACAACACAGAAGCAGGGAGAGAGAAACAGGTGGTCTATTCCCAGTCTCTAAGTCTCAACTTCTAAACACCAGCTTTGATACATAACGTTTGTGAAGAGGAGGGACAAAACTAAAACGTGTAGAGAGAGATATTCATATGGCAAGTGCACTGATATACAGCAGGTAGATAGAACAGTATATAAAATGGGACACAACAATGATGTACAGCAGGTAGATAGATTACAGTATATAGAATGGGACAACATTACTGATGTACAGCAGGTAGATTTGGACAACATTACCATGGGCTCCTCAACTCCAGTGACTGTTAGAGCTCTGTTTCTTCTGTCTGGAGCTCTGCTGGTAGAACACAGCTTTCTTTAGAGGGGAGGGAGGGGGCTAGACCAGGGGGTCAGGACAGAATGACCAGTGAGGGTATGGCAGGGGGCAGGGACAAATATGACCAGTGAGGTATGCAGGGCACAGGACAAATAAGACCAGGTGAGGCTGAGGCAGGGGGTCAGGGACAGATATGACCAGTGAGGTATGGCAGGGGGTCAGGAACAGATATGACCAGTGAGCTGAGCAGGGGTCAGGGACAGATAGACCAGTGAGGCTGAGCAGGTCTAGGGACAGATATGACCTGAGCTGGCAGGTCAGCAAGGGTCAGGGACAGATATGACCAGTGAACTGAGGCAGGGGGTCAGGGACAGATATGACCAGTGAGGCTGAGGCAGGGGGTCAGGACAGATATGACCAGTAGGCTGAGCAGGGGGTCAGGGACAAGATATGACCAGTGGGAGCATGGGGGTCAGAGTGACACTGTGTGAGGACAGGAAAAGACTGACAGGGAAGAGTGACTCAGATTCAGAGAGTCAGGGGTTGAGCGGGGACAGTAGGAGTACAGACTGGGATAAGGTAGCCACGCTCAGGGGGATAGACTCCTGTGATGTGTACAGGAGACATGGAGCATACCCAAACAGCTGACCACACAGGAGAGAGGTGAGGAAGGGGCACATGAATCAGATTACCGTGGGTGATTATAGTTGTGGATATCCATTGTTTGATTTGATTACGGGTTGAGAGATGAAAGTTATATAAACAGCTGAATAAAAAGCTTTCCATTTGAGAAATCTGGAATTGTTAGAATGATTATTGTTAATGGATGCAGAAAGGCAATATTGTTAAGCTTTTTTTTCTTTGAAATCATGTGAGATGGATCTGACTAGCACCACAGTTGTTGATGACAGTAGACACCAACTCACACAAAGAGAGTGGAATGCAAAAGAGATACACTAGATAGCAATTAGGAGAACTAGTGTGACTGTGACTGATCTAGTAGCTAGAGGCACAGTCACACCAAAAACTTGGGACTCTTCTAACCCTTTCTCCCTTCCCAATGCTTTCTTTTTCATTACTGGCTTCACCCTTCACTACGCCAGGTCGCAGTTTAAATGAGAACTTTTCTCAACTACCACCTGGTTAAATAAAGTGAAATAAAAAATAAAGCAAATTACTGGCAGTCACCCTTTTTTCATGTCCCTGACCCCCTGCCATACCCTCACTGGTCATATCTGTCCCTGACCCCCTGGCTCAGCCCCCCTCCCCTCCCCTCTAAAGAAAGCTGTGTTCTACCAGCAGAGCTCCCAGACCAGAAGAACCAGAGCTCTAACAGTCACTGGAGTTGAGGAGCCCATGGTAATGTTGTCCAAATCTACCTGCTGTACATCAGTAATGTTGTCCCATTCTATATACTGTACATCTATCTACCTGCTGTACATCATTGTTGTGTCCCATTCTATATACTGTACATCTATCTACCTGCTGTATATCAGTGCACCTCTGCCATATGAATATCCTCTCTACACCGTTTTAGTTTTGTCCCCCTCCCTCCTCACAAACGTTATGTATCAAGCTGGTGGTTAAGAAGTTAGAGACTGGAGACTAGACCACCTGTTTCTCCTCCTGCTTCTGTGTTGTGACCCCTCAATGGGAGAGTTCAGCTCACTTACCAAGTCAATAAGCGTATACATTTCTTCCAATGAAGTTCAGTGGCTGTGAATTTGTAGTTGTACATGTATGTGCGTGTGGTTGTGTTTGCTGCTCCCCTGATAGGTCCACACACCATCACCGCCTGGGATGTATTTTAATCTGTAATGAGCAGTTTGAGTGTCTTAAGTATGTTAGGTTGTACAGTAAGGTTTGAGTGGCTTACTGTGGCTTACTATATACAGTGCATTCGGAAAGTATTCATACCCCTTAACTTTTTCTACATTTTGTTACGTTACAGGCTTATTCTAAAATGAATTAAATATTTTTTTTTCCCTCATAATATCACACACTACCCCATAATGACAAAGCAAAAACAGGTTTTGAGAAATGTTTGCAAATGGATAAATAACTGAAATAATGACATTAACATAAGTATTCAAGGACCCTTTACTCAGTAACTTGTTGAAGCACCTTTGCAGCGATTGCAGCCTAGAGTCTTCTTGGGTATGAACGCTACAAGCTTGGTACACCTGTATTTGGGGAGCTTCTCTCCATTCTTCTCTGCAGATCCTCTCAAGCTCTGTCATGGTTGGATGGGGAGTGTTGCTGCACAGCTATTTTCAAGTTCCTCCAGAGATGTTCGATCAGGTTCAAGTCCGGGCTCTGGCGGGGCCACTCAAGGACATTCCAGAGACTTGTCCCGAAGCTACGCCTACGTTGTCTTGGCTGTGTTGCTTAGGTGTCCGTTGATCTGTTGGAAGGTAACCCGCTTGCCCCAGTCTGCAGAACCTGGCTCGCCAGAGCCACTCAGGACCTTGCATCAACGGATCTCTCTGTAACTTGCTCGCGTCATCTTATCCTTGATCCTGACTAGTCTCCAGTCCCTGCCGGGCTGAAACATCCCAAGCAATGATACTGCCACCAGACATGCTTCCCGTAGGGATGGTGTCAGTTTCTTCCAAGAGCGTGACGCTTGACACTCAGAGGCCAAAGAGTTCCAATCTTGGTTTCATCCAGACCAGAGATATATTGTTTCTCCCATGGCTGAGTGAGAGTCCTTTTAGTTGCACTTTTTGTAAAACTTCCAGAGTGGGCTGTCGTGCCTTTTACCTGAGGAGTGGTCTTCATCTGGCCACTCTATCCATAAAGGGCCTAGATGGTGGAAGTGCTGCAGAGGATAGGGTTTTCCTTCTGGAAGGTTGTCCAATGCTCCACGGAGGACCTGGAGCTCTGTCAGTGAACATTCCGGTGTTCTTGTCACCTCCCTAACCAAGGCCTTCTCCCTGATTGATCGATTGTTGGCACGGGTGGCCAGCTCTAGGAAGAGTCTTGGTGGTTCCAAACTTCTTCCATTTAAGAATGATGGAGGCCACTGTGTTCTTGGGGACCTTCAATGCTGCAGACATTTTTTGGTACCCTTCCCCATTTGTGCTTCGACACAATCCTGTCTCGGAGCTCTACGGACAATTCCTTCAACCTCATGGCTTGGTTTTTGCTCTGACATGCACTGTCAACTGTGGGACTTTATATAGACAGGTGTGTGCCTTTCCAAATCATGAACAATTAATTTAATTTACCACAGGTGGACACCAATCCTGAGTGACGCAGCGGTCTAAGGCACTGCATCTCAGTGCTTGAGGCGTCACTACAGACACCCTGGTTCGATTCCAGGTGGTATCACAACCGTCCGTGATTGGGAGTCCCATAGGGCGGCGCACAATTGGCCCAGCGTTTTCTTAACCTGGTTTCGCTTTGACATTATGGGGTATTGTGTGTAGATTGATGAGGGGGGAAAAAATTATTGAATCTATTTTAGAATAAGGCTGTAACATAACGAAATGTGGAAAGTTCAAGTGGTCTGAATAATTTTCCAAATGCATTGTATGTTAGGTTGTATGTATGTTTGACTGAGTCTTACTATATATGTCAGGTTGTATGTCAGGTTTGAAAGCTGTTCTATGTGGTTTGTTTGTCATTGTGTGTTTGTTTTTTCTAAAGCTGTCCTGCTTCTGCTGGCCTGCTTCTGTGAGTTTCTGAGGAGCCGCAGTATTGTAGTACAATAGTACTAGGCTACTTGTTGTACTGCAGTACTGTTTTTTGTTGTCAATAAGCCACTCCCACTGTTTCTATATTTCTTATCAATGTGTAAAAAAAAAAAAAAAATACAGTTTACACACAAGTTTCTTCCAGSTGGCCATATTGTCCGGCGCGAATAACTTTTGCTTCTCTTGCTTGGTTCAGTCTCAGTCGGCAGCCTATGCCCTGACCACACCAGGCTTACCTCCAGGATGGGAGGAGAGGAAGGACGCCAAGGGRCGCACGTATTACGTCAATCATAACAACCGCTGCACCACCTGGACCAAGCCTATCCTCCAGGTACATAGAGGCCTCACCTGGTGCACAGAGAAGACTGCATGGGCTTACTCCTCCTTCCCTCTCCTGTCCTCATTCCATTGGGGCATTTCTCTGGGCCTGGGTACAACATCCACTGTTGTCTTTGTCCCTCTCTTCCTCTCGTCCTGCCTTAAAGTGTGGCTCTAGGTGCATGTCTTACTTCAGGTCACCTTGAGTTTGTGTCCCTCTTCCTCCCTCTCCTCTCTTACTCTGTCTCTTACTATGTGCCAAATACTAACTTGAGAAATGTGCACGTAACTCCTAAGTATTGATGAATGGGAGATTTCAGTGGAAATTTAAAGTGGTGTGCGTGTATCTCATGCATTCTATCTACACACATTGGAGGATCTCTGCCTGATCATCTCCTTACACTGTAACTTCCCTCACATTTCATCTGTCTATCACACACAGCCTTGTTCCTCCTTCTACCTGTGTTAACTAAAAAGTCTCTCCCTGACAGCACGCTGAAGACGAGGCGAGTTCCTCTGACTCCGGGGCTGCAGCTGAAGCCGCCTCCACCTCTTCCTCAGCCAACAACAATAGCCACCTGATTGAACCGCAAATACGCCGTGCCCGTAGTCTCAGCTCCCCTACCGTTACCCTGTCCTCCCCCTTAGAGGTGAGATTATCCAGCCTGTCCTGTAGGACTTCCTTACTTCAATCTCTCCTATCTACCTAACTGATGAGAGCGCCCCACCACCATCCTACCCGCCCTCTAGACAACACTTTTCTTTCCTCCTTTTACATCATCTGCTTTCTCAGCACGTCTACTTCTCTGTTCGTCAATCTGCAATTCCTTCCCGTCTATCATTCTCTGTTTTCGTCATCTGCATTCCTTCCGTCTACACTTCTCTGTTCCGATCATCTCTGCAACTTCTCTCCTGTCTAACTATTCTCTGTTCCGTATCGTGCATCCTCCCGTCTAACGTTCTCTGTTTCCGGTCATCTGCTTCCCTCCGTCTAACTTCTCCTGTTCCGTCATTTCTGCATTCCTCCCGCTAACATGCTCTGTTCCGTAAGCTGCTTTCCTCACCGTCTAACATTCATCGTTCCGTCATCTGCATTCCTCCCTCTAAACATTCTCTGTTCACGTCATTACTGCATTCCTCCCGTCTAACATTCTCTGTTTCCGTCATCTGTCAATTCTCCCGTCTAACATTCTCTGATTCCGTCATCTGCTGCATTCTCCCGTCTAAACATTCTCTAGTTCCGTCATCTTGCTTTCCTGCGCCGCGTATCAACATTCTCATGTCCTCCATCTGTCATATTCCGGTCAGTCTAGCAATCTTCTTTCGTCATGCTCATTCTCTCCCAGTCTCAACCATTCTTCTGTTCCGTCAATCTGCGATTCGCTCCGTTCTAACATTCTCTGTTCCGGTCATATCGCATTCCTCCCGTCTAACACATCTTCTGTTCCGTCATCTGCATTCCCCCGTTCTAAATTACTCTGTTCCGTCATCTGCTTTCCTACCGATCTATCATCTTCATGTTCGTCCATCCTGTTTCCTACCGTCTAACATTACCTCTGTTCCGTATCTGCTTTCCTCCCGTACTAACATTTTTCTCTGTTCCGATCATACTGCCGATCCTCGTCTAACATTCTCTGTTCTGCGTCATCTGCATTCCTCCCCGCTAACATTCTCTTCCGTCATCTGCTTTCCTCCGTACTTAACATTTCTCTGTTCCGTCATCGTGCTTTCCTCCGTCTAACATTCCCTCTGTTCGCGTCTCTTGATTCCTCTCCGTCTAACATTCTCTGTTCCCGTCATATGCATTCCTCCCGGCTTAACATTCTCGCTTCCGTCATCGCTGGCATTCGCACCCGATCTAACATATCTCTGTATCGTCATCTGCTTCCTCCCGTCTGAACTTTCTCTGTTCCGTCACTCTGCATTCCTTCCCGTCGAAACATTCTCTTTCCGATGCATCTTGCTTTCCTCCGTCTAACATTCTCTGTTCCGTCATCTGCATTCTCCCGTCTAACATTCTCTGTTCCGTCATCTGCATTCCTCCGTCTAACATTCTCTGTTCCGTCATCTGCATTCCTCCCGTCTAACATTCTCTGTTCCGTCATCTGCATTCTCCCGTCTAACATTCTCTGTTCCGTCATCTGCATTCCTCCCGTCTAACATTCTCTGTTCCGTCATCTGCTTTTCCTCCCGTCTAACATTCTCTGTTCCGTCTTTCTGCTTCCTCCGTCGTTTCTAACATTCTCTGTTCGTCATCTGCTTCCTCCCGTAACGATTCTTCTGGTTCGCTCGATCTGCATTCCTCCCGTCTAACATTCTCTGTTCCGTCATCTGCATTTCCTCCGTCTAACATTCTCTTGTTCGTCATCTGCATTCCTCCCGTCTACATTCTCTGTTCCGTATCTGCCTTCCTCCCGTCTAACATTCTCTATCGTCTCTGCTTCGCCGTACTCTCTGCTCATTTTGCTTTCTTCCCGTTCTAACCATTCTCTGTTCGTCCATCTGCTTTCCTCCAGTCTAACATTCTCTGTTCCGTCATCTGCTTTCTCTCCGTCTAACATTCTCTGTTCCGTCATCTGCAGTTCCTCCGTCATACA
This sequence comes from Salvelinus sp. IW2-2015, assembly GCF_002910315.2. Lineage (NCBI taxonomy): Eukaryota > Metazoa > Chordata > Actinopteri > Salmoniformes > Salmonidae > Salvelinus > Salvelinus sp. IW2-2015. The sequence continues at coordinate 66,206,669 of NC_036860.1, forward strand.
TTCCTGTTCGCATCTCTTTCCTCGTCTAACATTCTCTGTTCGTCATCTGCAAATCCTCCCGTAACATTCTCTGTTCCGTCATCTTGGCATCTTCCCGGCTAAACTTCTCTGTTCCGTCATCTGCTTTCCCTCCGTCTAACATTCTCTGTCCGTCATCGTGCTTTCCCCGTCTAACTTCTCTGTTCCGTCCATCTCTTTCCTCCCGTTAACTCTCTGTTCCGTCATCTGCATTCCTCCGTCTAAAAACCATTCTCTGTTGTCAATCTGCATTCCTCCTGTCTAACATTTCTCTGTTCTGTCATCTGCATCCTCCCTCTAACATTCTCTGTTCGTCATCTTGCATTCCTCCGCGTCTAACATATCTCTGTTCCGTCATCTGCTTCCTCCCGTCTAACAATTCTCTGTTCCGTCATCTGCTTTCCTCCCGTCATAACATTCTCTGTTCCGTCATCTGCATTCCTCCCGTCTAAACACTTCTCTGTTCCGTTCCATCTGCATTCCTCCCGTCTAACATTCTCTGTTCCGTCATCTGCTTTCTCCCGTATACATTCTCATGTCCTACCTCTCGTCTCTGATTCAGGTTCAGCCTCTCTTCCTTCTTCATCCTCTCTTCTTCATCCTACCTTTATCCTGTCCTGTCTGTCTCCTCTTTCTGTCTTTCAGGTTCAGTACCACTCTGTTGCATGCCACTGTTCTCTGTCCTTCTCTTCCCTTGACCGTTGTAATGCTGTTTACCTCGTGTACTCCTTCTCTGTCAGTACTTTCACCACCTTCAGTTTAACCTCATGTTACGCTGTGAGAGCATCTTTCATCTGAAGATCATTTTGAAGCTGCCATTTTATTTTTTAAACACCACTACCTTCAAGCAATGTCATTCAATTCAGTAATCTGAATATAATAATGGATTTCAAAGTGCTGAAGTCTGACTGATTGTTGAACCATGGTGAGGCATGGCTTAGCTATGATAATCTCCTCAACGTGTGATCTCTCCAGAGTTCACTAAGGCTACATCCCAAACGGCTACCTATTCCCTACATAGTCCGTATTGGGTTCTGGTACAAGGTAGTACACTGCATCATGAATAGGGTGCCGTTTGGGATGGAAGGAGAGAGACACATTCATATGCAGCCCAGGCAATGAACTGAAACTCCATAGGCTAGAGAGGGAGAGATTCATTCATATGCAGCCCAGGCAATGAACTGAAACTCCATAGGCTAGAGAGGGAGAGATTCATTCATATGCAGACCAGGCAATGGACTGAAACTCCATAGGCTAGAGAGGGAGAGAGACACATTCATATGCAGCCCAGGCAATGGACTGAAACTCCATAGGCTAGAGAGNCCAGGCAATGGACTGAAACTCCATAGGCTAGAGAGGGGGGGGGGGAGATTCATATGCAGCTCAGGCAATGGACTGAAACTCCATAGGGGAGGGAGGGAGGGAGAGATTCATTCATATGCAGACCAGGCAATGAACTGAAAATCCACAGCTTATGGATGCAGGACCCTGTCCTGGAAGTGGGTCATGACTAATCTGCTATGAGATGCAATGAAAGCACTGAACGCTTTAGTTATTCTCCATGTGACAAGTTTACCTGTGATTGGTCTAGGCTTGTGACAGTAGGTCACAGCCCTCCTTATTGGTCACCGGATGCAGTCGGCCAAAGTGCACCAGATGTAAGAAGAGGGTAAYATTATGTGGTGGACTGAACGGCTCTGATGTGTGACTTGATAAACCACACGTCAGTATTCTGTTACATCCCCTGTCCGTTAACCTCACCCCCCAGACTATGGGCAGAAGGAAGTGTCTCCATTGAGCTTCSGAAAAGATCATCTGGTTCCCAGAGTCCACAACCACAGATGTGACAGTCTACACAGCCCATTATTACATTCATCAGCCTCATCTAAAAGTCCCGGACGTTATGTCACAATAGATTGAGTGGCTCTGCTGCTTTTGGCTGGATGGGAATATGTGGGACAAAGCTCACCCTGTTATTTCTCTGTCTGTCATACCCTTTGTTAAGCCTTAKTGTGGTATTGAATCATTTGTATACACTGTGTGGAAAGGGAATGGCTGAGAAATAGCTTTTTTATGATGCTTCTTAAGAGATGACACAYATATATTCTCAGTTCAATGTGTTGATAATATGCTTTCTGAGAACTCGGTGGCAGTGGGATTTTTTTTTTCTTCCTTTATTGTCTTTAACGACGTCTTCTGATTTCTGCCACCACTTGATTTGAGAATGTTTCGTTACCAATAAAGAGTATAGAAGGTGTTCGATATCCAGGCGGAAGGAGAGAACCAGAGCTGTGTTCCTTTGGGTCATCTAGAAGGTGTGTTGGTGACCTGTGTTCGGGTGATGTTGAAATGTTACATAATCGTAATGAAGTGAGGTTAGCAGCTGTTGGCCCTATCAGGTTAACCTCACTCATCAGTGCGTGCGTGCGTGCGTGCGTGCGTGCGTGCGTGCGTGCGTGCGTGCGTGCGTGCGTGCGTGCGTGTGTGTGTGTGTGTGTGTGTGCTTAGCCTTAGACTCAGGGGAATGTTGTGATTTGAATGATTATTGTCCTTTTTTTAATGGTGTTTTTGTGTTTTAAAAACCTCAGTCTAAGCCGTCTATTTGTGGAAAAAATCTCCCTGATTAACTCTTTAGTCATATCCCAGTTTAACCTGATTTACAGTTGAAGTCGGAAGTTTACATACACTTAGGTTGGAGTCATTAAAACTCGTTTTTCAACCACTCCACACACTTCTTGTTAACAAACTATGGTTTTGGCAAGTCAGTTAGGACATCTACTTTGTGCATGACACAAGTAATTTTTCCAATAATTGTTTACAGACAGATTATTTCCCTTATAATTCACTGTATCACAATTCCAGTGGGTCAGAAGTTTACATACACTAAGTTGACTGTGCATTTAAACAGCTTGGAAAATTCCAGAAAATTCTGATAGGCTAATTGACATCATTTGAGTCAATTGGAGGTGTASCTGTGGATGTWTTTCAAGGCCTACCTTCAAAYTCAGTGCCTCTTTGCTTGACGTCATGGGAAAATCTAAATAAATCAGCAAAGACCTCAGAAAAATAATTTGTAGACCTCCACAAGTCTGGTTCATCCTTGGGAGCAAATTCCARACACCTGAAGGTGCCATSTTCATCTGTACAAACAATAGTACGCAAGTATAAACACCATGGGACCACGTAGCCGTCATCCTGCTCAGGAAGGAGACGCGTTCTGTCTCCTAGAGATGAACATACTTTGGTATGAAAAGTGCAAATCAATCCCAGAACTACAGCAAAGGACCTTGTGAAGATGCWRGAGGAAACAGGTACAAAAGTATCTATATCCACAGTAAAACGAGTCCTCCATCGACATAAAAAAACATAACYTGAAAGGCCGCTMAGCAAGGAAGAAGCCACTGCCCCAAAACCACCATAAAAAAGCCAGACTACGGTTTGCAACTSCACATGGGGACAAAGATTGTACTTTTWGTAAAAATGTYCACTGGTCTGATGAAACAAAAATAGAACTGTTWGGCCATAATGACAATCGTTATRTTTKGAGGAAAAAGGGGAATGCTTGCAAGCCGAAGAACACCATCCCAACCATGAAGCACGGGGGTGGCAGCATCATTTTGTGTGTGTGCTTTGCTGCAGGAGTGACTGGTGCACTTCACAAAATAGATGGCATCATGAGGCAGGAAAATTATGTGGATATATTGAAGCAACATCTCAAGACATCAGTCAGGAAGTTAAAGCTTGGTCGCAAATGGGTCTTCCAAATGGACAATGACACCAAGCATACTTCCAAAGTAATGGAAAAATGGCTTATGGACAACAAAGTCAAGGTATTGGAGTGGCCATCACAAAGCCCTGACCTCAATCCTATAGAAAATGTGTGGGCAGAACTGAAAAAGCGTGTGCGAGGAAGGCCTACAAACCTGACTCAGTTACTCCAGCTCTGTCAGGAGGAATGGGCCAAAGTTCACCCAACTTATTGTGTGAAGCTTGTGGAAGGCTACCCAAAACTTTTGACCCAAGTTAAACAATTTAAAGGCAATGMGACCAAATACTAATTGAGTGTATGTAAACTTCTGACCCACTGGGAATGTGATGAAAGAAATAAAAGCTGAAATAAATCGTTCTCTCTACTATTATTCTGACATGTCACATTCTTAAAATAAAGTGGTGATCCTAACTGACCTAAGACCTAAATTGTGAAAAATTGAGTTTAAATGTATGTACACTTCCAACTTCAATTGTAACTTTTTAGTCATTTCCCAGTTTAACCATTTGCTTAAGGCCTTGCCTACACCTAGCAACTTGTTTTTTAAATGATATGAGCAAAAAATATTCAATTTACTTTGGAACGGCAGACAAAATGAACGGGCCTGTTTATATAATGAAAATGAATTCGGAGGGAAGAAATGATTAAATATTAAATCATTAGACCTCTCACCAAAGACATCAGTCATACAAAAGTTTATACTTAAATCCAACCTGGTTCACTAACAGATAAGAAAGAATGTCTCACACCTTGTTCAAGAATGACAGTTTTCCCTTTATTCAGATTACGACCTCTCACTTTCGGTTATTTGAAAATGAAATTGTCTCAAAGGTTGCTATTTTTAAAACAAGCCATAGAAAGTTGGTTGCAATTTCAGTTTAATCCAACAGAAAAGAGAGGACAAATAATACAACAAATATTCTGGTTAAACTCAAWTATACTAATTGATTAAACAAATTTTTTTTTTCTTCAAAAAATAAAAAAAGGTATAATCTTTGTAAATGATATGATATCATAAATAGGACTGGTGGAGTTATGTCTGCTCGACCCAAAAATACAACCAAATAATTGCAGCATTACCACAAAAATGGAAGGGGGAAAAGTAAGGAACTTGTCTGTTGGCCCTACATTAAAGACCAAAATTGGTTAAAGAAAATGTGATGAATAAAAAAGTATACGAGTTTAATTTAAAGACCAAAGACCCAATGGTCACTCTGACAGAGCTATAGTTCCTCTGTGGAGATGGGAGAACCTTCAAGAAGGACAATCTTCTCTGCAGCACTCCACCAATCAGGCCTTTATGCTAGAGTGGCCAGACGAAAGCCACTCCTCAGTAAAATAGACATGACAGCCCACTTGATGTTGGCCAAAAGGCACCTAAAGACTCTTAGACCATGAGAAACAACATTCTCTGGTCTGATGAAACCAAGATTGAACTCTTTGTCCTGAATGCCAAGTATCACATCTGGAGGAAATCTGGCACCATCCCTACGKTGAAGCRTGGTGGTGGCAGCATCATGCTGTGAGGATGTTTCCAGCGGCAGGGACTGGGAGACTAGTCGGGATCGAGGAAAAGATGAACAGGGCAAAGTACAGAGAGATCCTTGATGAAAACCTGCTCCAGAGCACTCAGGAYCTCAGACTGGGGAGAAAGTTCACCATCCAACAGGACAACGACCCTAAGCACACAGCCCAGACAACGAAGGAGTGGCTTCGGGACAGGTCTTTGAATGTTCTGGAGTGGCCCGGACTTGAACCCGATCGAACATCTCTGGAGAGACCTGAAAATAGTTGTGCAGCAACGCTCCCCGTCCAACCTGACAGAGCTTGAGAGGATCTGCAGAAAACAATTGGAAAAACTACCCAAATACAGRTGTACYAAGCTTGTAGCGTCATACCCAAGAAGACTCGAGGCTGTAATTGCTGCCAAAGGTGCGTCAACAAAGTACTGAGTAAAGGGTCTGAATACTTATGTAAATGTCGTATTTCAGGTTTTTATTTTTAATAAAATAGCAAAAAATAAAATMTGAAACAGTTTTTGCTTTGTCATTTTGTGTAGATTGATGAGAGGGAAAAACTATCAATTGTAGAATAAGGCTGTCATGTAACAGAATTTGGAAAATGTTAAGGGGTCTGAGTACTTTCTGAATTCACTGTATAAATATATATATTTTTTACATGTATTTAACCCCTTTTTTTGTCACTAAACTATCTCCATATATACTTCCATTCATTTTTTTTTATACAGGTACTGGTGACCTGAGACTTTTGGGCATTCTAGAGCAAAACAACCGAAATGTACGCGTTCGTGAGAGACTCAACTTTCCACATAGGGGTCATATTAGTGTGTAGCTCAAACTGTTTGGATGCTACAGAGAGAAGTTGGTAGACGAGGCTGTACTGACTTCAGACTAGTCCCAAGATGCTTGTGGGGGTCATAGAGCAAAACCGGTGTTCATGAGAGTCTCGTCTTTTCACAGAAAAAGTTTGTAGAAGACAGATTTTTTCCAGATGTCTCATGGTATGACAAACACAGTTCTAGCTTTGCCACCTTTCACTGCAGATGCGGGAGGCGGCGATATCAGCGGTGGATTTTAAGACACAGCCCATGCAAAAGAAAACATCTCTCTAGCTTAAACTGATGGATTTTGATGAGGATTTACTTATTTAGATTGACGCATGGGTGCGTCGATAGACTCTTAAGGKATTTTAAATACTGTTCATTATCAGATGTGTCATTAATTGTATTATAAGACCTCAAGCTAAAGGAACATGAACAGGCGGGAGGGGTCAGGTGGTAATCTCCCTCTAGACTTGTTTGTTTATTACAGAAATTAAAGCCCACAGTTAATTACACTAACGGGCCTCAGGTAATATGTAATTATGATGCTGCATTAGCTTAGAAACCACATGAACTAAGTTGTTGTCTCAATTATGGTTGGCACTGTAATACAATGCATGTACAAAATCAAAATGAAGTTGTTTTCATGGCAGCCTCATCTCAGGGTGGTGAGGAACTGTCTGGAGAGGTAAACTGGAAGGAGAGTTAATTAAAGATTGGACGAGGGACTGGGGAAGTGTTTTTCTCAGACTGACGCAGAGAGTAGATTGAGGTGAAGACCTCAACTTGTCAAAGTGGTCATTTTACTTTTTTCATAGGAGATAACAGAATAATTAAGACAACCTTTTCTCTTGTATTAAAAGTCAGATATCATCAAGGAGCAGAAAGATAATCTTTTTTAAGGGGTGTGTAGGTACTGGCCTAATTTAAGTTGAACWTATTTGCTTTTAAAAGTGATTAGCAAGTTAAGACTGTAGAAATCAGAACTTTTTTCCGTGCAACAAATTGTTGCTACTTGCTARGAATTTCCTTAGTGTGTGACACACAGGAGCTAAAGACATCCACGTCTATATGACTCCTTACTTCACATTCTAATCTGTTCCGTTGGGTTCTGTTCTACTCTAGGGGGCGGCCAACAACATAGCTGTGCGTCGGGCGGTGAAGGACACCCTCTCCAACCCCCAGTCCCCCCAGCCCTCCCCCTACAGCTCCCCCAAATCAGGACATCAGTCCCAGCAGAGCTTCCTGCCCCCGGGGTGGGAGATGAGGATAGCACCCAACGGAAGACCCTTCTTCATTGACCACAACAGCAGGCTCACCACATGGGTGAGATGATACTGCTACTTCTTCTTTCTTCTTCCCTCTTCTTCGTTTTCATCATCGTCTTGCAGCTACTAGTTCTACTGCTATTGTACAGTATCAGCCAGTCCTCATACACTCCCTGCCCCTTGGCCCTGCCCCTTGGCCCTGCCCCTTCCCCTTGGCCCTGCCCCTTGGCCCTTCTCCTTGGCCCTGGCCCTTGCCCCTTCTCCTTGCCCTTGGCCCTCCTCCTTGGCCCTGCCCCTTGGCCCTGCTCTTGGCCCTGTCCCTTGTCCCTGCCCCTTGGCCCTTGCCCCTGCCCCTTGCCCTTGGCCCTGCCCCTTGCCCTTGGCCCTGCCCCTTGGCCCTGCCCCTTGGCCCTGCCCCTTGCCCTTGGCCCTGCCCCTTGGCCTTGGCCCCGCCCCTTCCCCTTGGCCCCGCCCCTTGGCCCTGTTATCTGCTGCTGTCTGGTAATAATGCTAACCATTTTGTTTTATGTTCTTATGACTGTTAGTACTTTTTTTTTTAAAGTATTGACCTGCCCAGGGACTACAGAACATTAGCTGGATATATCTGTCATATTTACAGATTGTTGATCAATGCAAATTGGTGATGTTCTGCCAAGTTGACGAACAGCCCAAAAAAAAAAAGCTTTCTGCGCAGACCCATTTGTCTAAAAACAGTGTCTGAGCCAACAACTAACAGCTCTAGTCTACAGTATAGACTAGAGGGCGCGATGCCGACCTCTGGTGTAYGAAGGCAGTATCAAAAAATTTCACTCAATCTCATTTCGTCAGCCCCACTATACAGTAGTTGGACCTCTTTAAGAAATGTAATCAATTCGAGTGTAGTAGGAGAGATTGTATTGAATGTGTTTTTTTCCAAGCGAAGTAGGGACATTTTATTTTTGTGTGGTTAATAAAGATTGTGTGTATAGTTATCTATCTGAAATTAAATGATTGGCCCCTCCTGTGTCAAATTGACAGCACATTGGATTATTTAGATTTGAACGTTGTCTCTCTCTCTCCTTTCTCTCTCCTTTCTCTCTCTCCTTTCTCTCTCTCTCTCTCTCCTTCCTCTCTCTCTCTCTCTCTCTCTCCTTCCTCTCTCTCTCTCTTCCTCTCTCCTTCCTCTCTCTCTCCTTCCGCTATTTCCCCATCAGGAGGACCCGAGGTTGAAGTATCCAGTCCACATGAGAACAAAGGCCTCTCTGGACCCTGGTGACCTGGGGCCTCTTCCTGTAAGTACAGTTTATAACCTCTTTTGAACCCTTCATAACCCCTTTATAAACCCTTCATAATCTTTATCTCCTGAAAGACCAAGTACTCTCCAGCTCACATTTCCTCTGGATTATCTTAATGCACATTTTTTTTCAACATTAAACAATCACATATCGCCTTTACAGAATGGGGCGAAATCATCAATGTACAAAATATGCAGCATTAATTGTTGCTGCTCGGATTAATTTTCCGTTCTGAGATTATATCTAGGGCCGAGACGATACCAGTATCACCATACTCGTTTAGTATCGTGGCAAGGAAACAAAACATGAAGCGGATATAACTTATTTAGATAAACAGCCCTAATGTTGGAAACAAACCAACATAATGTTGTCATCCAGAGTCACATTTCTTTATTTTCCAAGCTGTAGCACATCATATTTTACATACAGCAGGTTTTTAAAAGGACCAAAGAGTGTCGATCAGCTTCGTGTTTTCATCGTTGCCATGGAAAAAGTATTGCGAAGCTGGTATCGTCCCTGACCTAGTCAATACATGCTGACATTTTGCCTGGTCCTCCTTTTGAGGTTGTTATTGTAGAACTGCTTAAGTCATGGACTGGCCTGGCAAAGCTTTGGAGTGGAAGCACACATTACCTTTTGTTTTTTGGAGTGTGGGAATGAAGCAAGCCGGGCGGGCACAGTGTGAAACGAGAGTAGAGTATTGCTGAATTCCAAATGTGAATCGATCACTAGCCTCTACTACCTAGGAACTCTGTAGCTCTAAAGACACTGGTTAGGTATAAGTAGGGATGTGCATCTTTCCCTTTCAAGACGATTCGATACGTATCTAGATACATGGGCTCTGATAAGATATAGGAACCATACATTTTATTTTGAAACAATTCGGTTTGATTAGAGGAACGAAACAATGCGATTCGGTTCGACGCAATACGAACATTTGTTGCATAATCACATTCATTTTTCATTCTAAATTAAAATCTGCTGCTGATGAAGCTCATGAGCTGGGCCTCTCTGAGCTGGGCCTCTCTGAGCTGGGCCTCTGAGCTGGCCCCTCTGAGCTGGGCCTCTGAGCTGGATCTGTGTGTGTTAATGATCTATATGTTTATGGTGTATGTAAGCCGTAAGGGAAACTGGGCATTTACCATACCACTATCAGCTAGGGGAGAAATGTTTTCTGTTTGTCCCCATTTTTGTATATTAAAAGTGTTAGCACTAGTGATGTATCAATATTTATATGTTTTTACCATCTTTACCCTATATATCTAAAAATGACCATATATATATACCGATTGTTTCAAGCAAAACTACCAAAACTATTGCTGATAGCGAACCTGAACAAGCGAAACAGGATCTAATGTAAGCCCAGATCAGCATGTATAGGCAGATAGCTTTAACTTTTAAGGCTACATTTATCCTGGGAAAACACMATTTTCAACAGCGCATTTGATAAAATAATAACCTAGCAAATGACATTGGTTGTCACTCAACCAGGCAGCAGGTAGCCTAGTGGTTAGAGCGGTAGACTAGTAACCGAAAGGTTGCAAGATCGAATCCCCGAGCTGACAAGGTACAAATCTGTCGTTCTGCCCCTGAACAAGGCAGTTATAACACACTGTTCCCCGGTAGGCCGTCATTGAAAATAAGAATTTGTGCTGAACTGACTTGCCTAGTTAAACAAAGGTAAAAAGCCTAATTCCGCGCAAGTCGTCATAGAAACATTTGAATGCTGAAGGTGACGAGCTGATGTGCAAGATCAGAAATAGGCCTCTACCTCTCGTAGATCAGCACGCGAATCTGCACTCAACGAGCTGTTTGACCAGGCTACTGATATTACTGGGGTTGTTCGGCAAAATGGCTTGTAGATCAATGATTGTCAACGTAATTACATGCTTAGTTTGACCGTGACGGAGAAGATGCAGTTGTCACAAAATATTAGGTATTTTCTGAAGGTTGAAAGAAAGTAATTTGAGCAACAACAAAAAATAAAATAAGCGGCAAATTCGTAACGTTTGAATCTATTTCCTGACCGGTGCTTGCTACATTTGGATCTGTTTGGGGTACCACTGACCGATGCTTGCTACATTTGGATCTGTTTGGGGTACCACTGACCGGTGCATGCTACATTTGGATCTGTTTGGGGTACCACTGACCGGTGCATGCTACATTTGGATCTGTTTGGGGTACCACTGACCGATGCTTATCGGCGAATCGTTACATCCGTACGTAGAAGCAATTCTCACAATTTGACAAACCCTCACTTCGAGGAGAATGCACACACTTGACATGTAGCTGTACCCCTTATTCTTCTAAATGAAATGAGGCTTCCTGGCGCTAGTGGTGTGTTTGTTTTCTCTCTGTTCTCTCCATGGCGTGGGGGGGACGTCTTATGTGCCACGCCCGTCTTACTGGCAGACCCTACCAAACCTACCAGAGGAGGTTGGTGCTGAATGCAACCGTACAGCGCAGCCTCCCTCTGCCTGCCTTGTCTTACTGTGACTGCCTGCCCTATGCCCTGTGCTGCAAACTGCACTCTCTATCTCTCTCTCTCATAACTGGCATGATGGTTGGATGACAGTGTTGTCTCATYGCTCCCCCCTCCTCTCTCTATGCTCGTTTCCCCCCATCACCCCCTTCTCATTCTCCATCAGAGTCTCCCAGCCCACACTCAGCCCCCCCAGTCTGCACAATGTTCAGTGTCTGGGGTAGTGGTCCCCAGGGAGGTTAGTGGTCCCCAGGGAGGTTAGTGGTCCCCAGGGAGGTTAGTGGTCCCCAGGGAGGTTAGTGGTTCCCAGGGAGGTTAGTGTTTCCCAGGGAGGGTAGTAGTGTTTCCCAGGGAGGGTAGTAGTGTTTCCCAGGGAGGGTAGTAGTGTTTCCCAGGGAGGGTAGTAGTGTTTCCCAGGGAGGGCAGTAGTGTTTCCCAGGGAGGGCAGTAGTGTTCGCGTGTGTTTTCCAGGCGGGGCAGTAGTGTTTCCCAGGGAGCGGCAAGTAAGGTGTGTTTCCCAGGGAGGGCAGTAGTGTTTCCCAGGGAGGGCAGTCAGTGTTTTTCCCCGATGGGCCAGTGGCAGTAGTTGTTTCCCAGGGAGGGCAGTAGTGTTCCCAGGGAGGGCAGTAGTGTTTCCCAGGGAGGGCAGTGAAGAGGGTAATAGTCTCCCGGGAGGGCAGTTGGGAAGATGGCAGTAGTCCTCCAGGGAGGGAGTGAAGAGGTGTATAGTCCCCGTGGGGGGTAGTTCTCCATGGAGGGCAGTAAGTCTCCAGGGAGGGGTAATGAAGAGGGCAGTAGTCTCCAGGGAGGGTAGTGGGAAGATTGCAGTACGTCTCCATGGAGGGCAGTAGTCTCCAGGGAGGTAATGAAGAGGCAGTAGTCCTCCAGGAGAGGGTAGTGAAGATTGCAGTAGTCTCCATGGAGGGCAGTAGTCTCCATGGAGGGCAGTAGTCTCCATGGAGAGGCGGTAGTCTCCAGGGAGGGCAGTAGTCTCAGGGAGGGCAGTAGTCTCCATGGAGGGCAGTAGTCTCAGGGAGAGGCAGTAGTCCTCCATGGAGGGCAGTAGTCTCCAGGGAGGTGAATGAAGAGGGCAGTAGTCTCCATGGAGGGCAGTAGTCTCCATGGAGGGCAGTAGTCTCCGAGGGAGGGAGGTGTTCTCCAGGGAGGCAAGTAGTTCCTCAGGAGGGCAGTAGTTCCAGGGAGGGTAAGCTGAAGAGGGCAGTAGTCTCCATGGAGCGGCAGTAGTCTCCATGGAGGGGCAGGAGTAGTCTCCAGGGAGGGGACAGTAGTCTGCCATGGAGGGCAGTAGTCTCCAGGGAGGGTATATGAAGAGGGCAAGTAGTCTCCAGGAGGGCTAGTGAAGTTGCATGTAGTCTCCAGGGAGGGCAGTAGTCTCCATGGAGGGCAGTAGTCAGGGAGGGCTAGAGGAGGGCAGTAGTCTCCGGGAGGGCAGTAGTCTCCATGGAGGGCAGTAGTCTCCAGGGAGGGGCAGTAGTCTCCAGGGAGGCAGTAGTCTCGCAGGAGGGCAGTAGTCTCCAGGAGGGCAGTAGTCTCCAGGGAGGTATGAAGAGGGCAGTAGTCTCCAGGAGGGTAGTGAGAGGCAGTAGTCTCCCGGGGGGCTAGTGAAGATGGCTATAGTCCTCCAGGGAGGGTAGTGGATGAATGGCACAGTAGTCTCCAGGAAGGGTAGTAGGAGAGGGCAGTAGTCTCCAGGAAGGGTAGTGCAAGAGGGCAGTAGTTCTCAGGGAGAACAGTGAAGAGGGTAAGATGTCCAGTTGGAGGGCGGTAGTCTCCATGGAGGGCAGTAGTCTCCATGGAGGGTACAGGTACAGTTCTGCGCAGGGAGGGCAGTAGTCTCCATGTACGAGGGGCAGTAGTCTCCGAGGAGGTTGAAGTATGCTTACCAGAGGGTGGCAAGTAGTTTCTCCATGGAGGGCGGCAGTAAGTCCCGCTCCGGGAGGAGGCAGTAGTCTCCAGGAGGGCGTAGTCTCGCAGTGGAGGGCAGTAGTCTCCATGGAGGGCAGTAGTCTCCACCGGAGCGCTGTAGTCCTCACAGGGAGGGCAAAGTAGTCTCAGGGAGGAGTACTGCCATGGAGGGCTGTAGTCTCCATGGAGGCGTATTCCAGGAGGTCGTGAAGAGGCGCAGTAGTCTCATGGAGGGAGTAGTCTCCAGGGAGGGCAGTAGTCTCCAGGGAGGGCAGTGAAGAGGGTAATAGTCCCGTGGAGGGCGGTGGGGAGGGCAGTGGTCTCCATGGAGGGATGTGGTCCCAATGGAGGGGCAGTAGTCTCATGGAGGGCAGTAGTCTCCAGGGAGGGCGGTATGTGAAGAGGGACACGTAGTCTCCATGGAGGGCAGTAGTTCTCCATGGAGGGCTAGTAGTCTCCATGGAGGAGCAGTAGTCTCCAGGAGCACAGTAGGTCCCATGGAGGGGCAGTAGTCCTAGGGAGGGAGGGCAGTAGTCTCCATGGAGGGCAGTAGTCTCCAGGGAGGGTAGTGAAGAGGGCAGTAGTCTCCATGGAGGGCGAGTAGTCCAGGGAGGGTAGTGAAGAGGGCAGTAGTCTCCATGGGGGCAGTAGTCTCCAGGGAGGGGGGAGTGTCTCCAGGAGGGCGAGGATGCGGGGCAGTCTCCAGGGAGGGAGGCGAGTAGTTACTCCAGGGAGGGAGGGCGTAGTCTCCAGGGAGGGAGGGCTTAGTAGTCTCCAGGGAGGAGGCTAGTAGTCTTCCAGGGAGGGTAGTGGAAGAGGGTAATAGTGCCCTGGGGAGGGTAGTCGGTCTGTGAGGGTGGTGAGGAGGGTAGTGGTCCACTCTATTCTATTCCGGTGTGCTGCATGATGTGAGTGACCTCCCTTTTTATTTTCCCAGTCTTCACCATATGAAGCAAAGGTAAAGGTATGGTGGTCTTCCTCCTGATACACAGCCGTCTCTCTACTCGACTGGGACAGGGTCAGACTGAAGCTAGTGGACTAATCTAATCTCTCCCCTGGCCTGCTCTCTCTCTCTGTCCCACAGTCCCACTGACAGTCAGTGTGTTTGTGGCTCGCTGCGTCACTGTGGTCACTGTGTCGATGGTGGTGTACTGTACTGGTCTGGATGGTCACTGTATCAATGGTGTACTGGTCTGGATGGATGTGCTGGTATTACCAGGTGTAACTGGTGTCACTCCTTCCCTACTGTCTGTCATCCCCCATCTGTCTGAGTCAGTTCCTCACTGTGCTCTCTCCTCTCTAGCCTGGCTGGGAGGAACGGGTGCATGCAGACGGCAGGACCTTCTACATTGACCACAGTAAGTTCCAACGCTCTCCCTCTTTACCTGTGTTAACGTATTGACTGTTTTGATCTCTTTCTCTTGGATACTTGAAGACCATCTCTTCCTCAAACGGTCAGACAGTGTTTCTCTCTCTTTCTTTCTCTTTCTTTCTCCCTCAGTCTTTCTCGCTCGCTCTCGCTCTACTAACCTCCCTATGTGGTTTTTTTCTCGAGTTGCCTAAGTCCTAACTTATTACATACACAATCCCGTTCACAAAAATGAATCGCTCCTACAGACAGTGAGTCACGTGGCCGGCAGATAGACATCAAGGCGTTCAGTTACTGTTCGATTGAATGTGAGAATGGGAAAAATGTTTTACCTAAGAGACTTTGAGCACGGTGTGATCATCGGTGCCAGGCGTGAAGGATCCAGTTTCACAGAAACGGATGGTAGTGTTTAGGGTTTACTGAGAATGATGCGACAAACAAAACACATCCAGTCAGCGGCAGTCCTGTGGGCAAAACGTTTCCGACATCTTTTGGAATGCCCCTAAGAATTCRGGCTGTTCTGGAGGCAAAGGGGGGTCCGACCCAGTACTCGATGTACCTACTAGGTGTACCTAATAAACTGGGCAGTGCGTATATCCAGTGCATTCGTAAAGTATTCAGACCCCTTGACTTTTTCCACATTTTGTTACGTTTGCAGCCTTACTCAAAAATCGATTTTAAAAATGTTTTTGTCCTCATCAATCTGCACCCAAACAAAAACATTTTTTTCTAAATGTTTTCACATTTATTAAAAATACAGAACAGAAATACAATATAAAGTATTCAGACCCTTTGATATGAGACTCGAAATTGAGCTCAGGTGCTTCCTGTTTCCATTGATCATCCTTAATGTTTCTACAACTTGATTGGTGTCCACCTGTGGTAAATTCAATTGATTGGACAAGAATTCGAAAGGCACACGCCTCTCTATATAAGGTTCCACATTTGACAGTGCATGTCAGAGAAAAACCAAGCCATGAGGTCGAAGGAATTGTCCGTAGACCTCCGAGACAGGATTGTGTCGAGGCACAGACGTGGAGAATGGTACCCAAAAAATGTCTGCACCATTGAAGATCCCCAAGAACACAGTGGCCTCCATCATTCTTAAATGGAAGAAGTTTGGAATCACCAAGACTCTTCCTAGAGCTGGCCGCCCGCGCCAAACTGAGCAATCGGAGAAGAATGGCCTTGGTCAGGTGACCAAGAACGAGAGGGTCACTCTGACAGAGTTCCTCTGTGGAGATGGGAGAACCTTCCAGAAGGACAACCATCTGTGCAGCACTCCACCAATCAGGCCTTTATGGTAGAGTGGCCAAACGGAAGCCACTCCTCAGTAAAAAGCACATGACAGCCCACTTGGAGTTTGCCTAAAGGCACCTAAAGGACTTTCAGACCATGAGAAAGAAGATTCTCTGGCTTGATGAAACTAAGATTGAACCATTTGGCCTGAATGCCAAGCATCACGTCTGGAGGAAACCAGCCACCATCCCTACGGTGAAGCATGATGAGGGCAGCATCATGCTGTGGGGATGTTTTTCAGCGGCAGCGACTGGGAGACTAGTCAGGATCGAGGCAAAGATGAACGGAGCAGAATACAGAAGGATCCTTGATGAAAACCTGCTCCAGAGCGCTCAGGACTTCAAACTGGGGGCGAACGTTCACCTTCCAACAGGACAACGACCCTAAGCACACAGCCAAGACAACACAGGAGTGGCTTCAGGACAAGTCTCTGAATATCCTTGAGTGGCCCAGCCAGAGTGCGGACTTGAACCCAATCGAACATCTCTGGAGAGACCTGAAAAAAATAGCTGTGCAGCGACGCTTCCCATTCAACCTGACAGAGCTTGAGAGGATCTGCAGAGAAGAATGGGAGAAACTCCCCAAATACAGGTGTGCCAAGCTTGTAGCGTCACACCCAAGAAGACTCGAGGCTGTAATTGCTGCCAAAGCTGCTTAAACAAAGTACTGAGTAAAGGGTCTGAATACTTATGTAAATGTGATATTTCAGTTTTTTATAAATTTGCTAAATTTGTCATTATGGGGTATTGTGTGTAGATTGATGAGGGGGAAAAAATAAATGTAATCCATTTTAGAATAAGGGGGTAACATAACAAAATGTGTAGTCCAGGGGTCTGAAAACGTTCCTTACACTGACTATACCAAACATTAGGAACACCTTCCTGATATTGCGTTGCACCCCCCCACCCACCCTTATGCCCTCAGACCAGCCTCAATTTGTCGGGGCATGGAAAGAGCATGTTCTTAATGTTTTGTATACTATATATAGATAGATAGATAGATACAAATGTATTAGTTTTTGGGATGGATAAACATTTTCAGTGTAAACTTGAATGTCTAAAACCAGATGTAACGTAGGTAGAGAAGATAATGGACCTATATATATATATATTTTTTTAAATATCATCTTTGGGAACTAACAATGACCAAAATTAAAGTGAGGGAGAATCAAAAAATTCCCAAAACAATTAATTTAGCACTATTGATTTTGTTATGTTTGAGAAAAAGAACACAGCATTCGCCATGGCAAGATGTGTAGAAGAGCAGGACATTGGCTTAAAAAGTCCGATATTCTCTCAGCTCCTTGGCAAGATGTGTAGAAGAGTTAAAAATGTCTCTACACCGCCAAGATGGGGGCCTCTACAGTCTTCCCATTGTCACGCCCCCCTGCCACGGCCACCACATAAACCCCCTTTTGATACAGAAAAACCCTGGGTGTCACTGTAGAGCTGTAGAGTCTCTGTGTAACTGTCTCTGTCTGTCTGTATGTTGTCCTCGTAGATCAATACCTCTGAATCTGTATGTGTCAGGTTACCTGCATTCATTATTCAAAGCTTCAGAGTGCTCAATTTAACAAGCAGGATGTCAGCMGTCGATGTTGTGGCTGACTGACTCATTGAGTGAGTGATGGAATGGATTTCACAGATGATTCACAAATGACAACAAAACAAAATAATTGAGGATGGAACCTTTTTTTAAATATTTTTTCTTCTTTCTGCTACAGCGTTATTTTAATGGTATATTACGGTATACAGTATAACCATATTCCTGATTTTTGTTATTTTGTCACCTTCAGACACCAAAGCCACTCAATGGGAGGATCCTCGTCTACAGAGTCCTGCTATCACAGGGCCTGTGAGTATCTCTGGTTTACTATGAGGCGAAGATATTGTCACCTRCGSAGATCCTATTAAATTACAAGAGGGGCTATGTCCATTGTCTCACGTCAGATAGTGGGACGGCCGTCTGCACTGATCTGTCTAACTCGCAAACACTTATGGGATAGCTAAAAATAAGTTTGGCTACAATATGCTGTACTAACATTAGAACAATGTTACCACAGTGAAATTGTCCACTGAACCCCCTTTCATCCTCGAGTCAGTTAATCTTACCAAAGAACTATAAACCTGTAGCTAACATTGACAGGGGGCTTTCATGAGCAAATCATCACTACCRTATTTTCCTTCTAGCTGAGGTGTTTTGTGGTGGTAGAATCAGTATTTATGAAAATCGAAATGTGCACGAAAATTTGCTAGCTAGTGTCGGTTTGCTGAACCAGTCTCAAATCAATCCAAATGAAACAAAAGGCAGGGATGCTACCAACGCCAGTTCACACACTCAATGCGGAATACTCTCTCTAGCTAGCTAGCTAGTGTTGTGAAATTCTAGCTAATGCACAAATGGGTCTTCATGATGATGGCTATGCCACAAATCCTCAACGTTCCAGAATGGCCTGAAAATGGCAGCCATATTGGTCAGGTATAAAACCAGTCTAATTGGAATGGCAGTAGAGGCATAATCCTTATTTTACTTATGCAGTTAAATAAAAGTAAGGCATGTAATATATCAGACATTTTGTTGTCACAATTGTCAACCTAAAATATTGTCATATAATCATGAATACAGTTTATATGGGTTTAATACACATTTTCTGTATACATTTCCTCTAAAATATATGCTAACAGACCATAAATGTCTTMAGTTTTTGTTTTCTTGGAAAGCAGTGAGTACTATTATGATAAAATATCAGTAYTTGCATTTACAACTTGTCTCCTATCAACTGATTTCARACAGTGTATGGCTGGCYGTGGATTGACTGCGTTATTTATATGGAATTTTAGCTGATTGGCATATTATCTAACAAACTTAGTGCAGATAAATTCTTGAAATTCATAATTTTACACTATCTTATCACAGCACTGGCAAACCATGGTTTACCAACTGCCTGACCAAAATGGCTGAACTTTATGCCATCATAAGAAGGGTCATGTCCATTCTAATTCCTAATTTATATGCTGTCACCATCAGATAMAGTATTGTACATGGCAAAGATACTGTCTTTTACAACCAAGTTTAGTCACCCTTTCTATCTATAGCATAGACCGGGCCTGTGAGTATATGTGGTTTTCTATTAGCCAAATATACTGTTACCATCATATACAGTATTGTGGTTTAACATAAGGCAAAGATACTGTCAACCATTGATGCCGAATACAGTATTGCACATTACAAAGATAGTGTCTTTCATGACCAAGATAAGCCACTCTCTCTCTCTAGAATAGACAATTATATTGACTGATTGCCACTTGTTTGTTCCATTGCAGGCTGTGCCATACTCTAGAGAATTCAAGCAGAAATACGATTACTTCAGAAAGAAGTTGAAGAAACCGGTAAGAAATGTTACCTTGCTGCTCAACATTTTAGTGCTTTGCAAAAGTATTCAGACCCCTAGGATTGTTAACATTTTGTGTTACAAAGTGGGATTATAATTGTAATTTTTATTGTCATCAATCTACACAAAATACTATGTCAAAGATGAATACTCAAAATACTCTGTTAAAGATGAATAAAAAAAAAAAAGTATAACTAAATGTCTTTACATAAGTATTCAGCCACTTTGTTTAGGCAATCCTAAATTAGTTCAGGAGTAAAATGTGGCTTAACAAATCACACAATAAGTTACATGGACTCACTCTGTGTGAAATAATAGAGGTTGACATGATTTTGAATAACTAACCCTTTCTCTGTACCTCCTACATAAAACATCTGTAAGGTCCCTCAGTCAAGTATTGAATTTCAACTACAAAGACCAGGGAGCTTTTTGAAAGCCTCGTAAAAAAAGGGCAATTATTCTGTGGAGTATGTATTAAACCACCCAGACAC
Source organism: Salvelinus sp. IW2-2015 (assembly GCF_002910315.2). Taxonomy (NCBI): domain Eukaryota; kingdom Metazoa; phylum Chordata; class Actinopteri; order Salmoniformes; family Salmonidae; genus Salvelinus; species Salvelinus sp. IW2-2015. Next base: position 66,226,297 of record NC_036860.1, read on the forward strand.
ATCACAGATAGTTGTTCTTCTGAACTGAGATGCAGGACAGGGATCAACCTGCTCAGGGATGTTACCATTATTTTAAAACGAGTTCAATGTCTGTGATGGGACAAAACAGCTGASGATGGATCAACAACATTGTAGTGACTCCACAATAATGACTTAAATGACAGAATGAAAAGAAGAATACTAATTATACAAAATACAAATATTCCAGAACTTGCATCTTCTATGCAACAAGGCAAAAAAACACAACTAAATAATACACTTTTTGGCCTAAATGCAAAGCCTAATGTTTGGGTCAAATCCAACACTAGACATCACTGAGTAACTGCCTCCTTATTTTCAAGGATGGTGGTGGCTGCGTCATAGTATGGGTATGCTTGACATCGGCAAAGACTTGTTCAGGATAGAAAGAAACGGGATAGAGCTAAGCACAGGCAAAATCCTGGAGGAAAACCTGCTTCAGTCTGCTTTACAACAGAGACTGGGAAGGGAATTCACCTTTTCAGCAGGATAATTACTTAAAACCCAAGGCCAAAGAAGTTGCTTACCAAGAAGACATTGAATGTTCCGGAGTGGCCAAGTTACAGTTTTGACTTAAATCGGATTGAAAATCTATGGGAAAGACTTAAACATTTCTGTTTAGCCATGATCCCCAACATCTTGAGAGCTCGAAGATTTTTTGAAAATAATAATAGGCAAATATTGTACAATCCAGGTGTTCAAAGTTCTTAGAGACTTACCCAGAAAGACTCACAGCTGTAATCACTGCCAAAGGTGATTCTAACGTGTATTCTAACGTGTATTCTAACGTGTATTCTAACGTGTATTGACTCAAGGAGATGAGCACTTATGCAACGACTATATTTTGGTTATTTCATTTCTAGTCATCTTCCACTTAGACATTAAGAGTATTTTGTGTAGATTGTTGACAAAAAAATTACAATTGAATCAATTTGAAACACAATAAAAATGTATGTGAAGAAATCCAAGAGGTCTGAATACTTTTGCAAGGCACTGTATATGAAATATCCTTCAACACCCTTCATTTCAGCGATTCTGAATTAATTGTTCATTAATTAGGCCCACCTAATTCTTAATTAATTCACTGTAAATAAGTTGTCAAATGTGGCTTGTTGTTTTACATTCAGTGYAAAAACACTTTACCTTACCTCACACATCCTGGTGTTCATTAATCTAAAGAGAAATGAGTCCTCTTCTTTCTCTTTGTGTGTTCCCTGGTTAGAACCACTGAACGAGGCTTTTATCCCAAACGTTTGTGATATGAACAACCATCCCCTGTACAGATAAATAATTCTTAAGTAAACTCAACTTAAATAAACTGGCAAACTACCTTTTTAGAGTAGACATGTATTTTTTTTGGTGTGTATTCCCTTTTAGGAACACTGGATGTGTGTATGATGTATTTTCATCTATTGTGTCCCCAGGCGGACATCCCGAACAGGTTTGAGATGAAGCTGCACAGGACCAACATCTTTGAGGAGTCGTATCGCCGTATCATGTCTCTGAAGAGACCAGATATCCTGAAGGCCCGTCTCTGGATCGAGTTTGAGTCAGAGAAGGGGCTGGACTACGGAGGTGTGGCCAGGGAGTGGTTCTTCCTGTTGTCTAAGGAGATGTTCAACCCTTACTATGGACTCTTTGAATACTCAGCCACGTATGTACTGTCTCTATCATTGTCCACCACTTATAGCAACTTACAGAAGTACAAATGAAAATGTGCACATTTCTCGTTCGTCGGTGCAGTTTGGTAATGGCAGCTGAGGAAGAGACGAGTTCTGGGGTCTGCAGTGCACTTTACTGCTGCGCTTCCCAAACCTTTTCCATTCCAGGGAACACAAAATCCTTATCAAAAACTCTTGAGGACCACCATTTTGCGGAGTCACAGATCTTTAAAAAAATAAAATATATATATATATATATATATATTGACAGTCAAATTTGGTCAATTTTTGCAGTATGTAACAAATGAAAGGCTTATTATTATTATTTACAGTTAGCACTGTGAAAAGTAATGTAAAATTGCTTATAATACCATTAATACTCCCAACTTATTCATTTTGGAAGGGAAAAAAGTAAACAAGAAAATACATGCAGTACCCCYGCGGACCACGGGTTGGAAACCACTGCTCTATTGTATAGTGTCTAAAACARGAATGAGAAATTCTAGAGATGGTCRTGAAWAAAGAGACAGACAATTTCCTGTTTTATTGGCTCCTTCTTCCTCTCGTTCCCTCTGGCTTCCTGACAATCAATGCTTTCCTCAGAAGAACAGCATACAGACAATTTCCGGCCTTACAATCAGTGACATTTGACTCAAAAGGGAAAGTTTGCACATGCCTGTTTCTTTCTCCATTTACTTTTCTGACCATACATTTCCCAAACAAATCTTAATCCTGGCCTTAGGAAGTGACTTCAGATCGTTGACTTCTGTTCTGGGATGTAATCATTGATTTGATTGGTTAGATTAGATACCAGGTTCCTAAAATTAACACCAGCCCCGTGGCGGGTGGTCAGGGCTCCACAGTGCAAGCATTTCACTCACGTTAGCGAATAGTAATTGAGTTAGAAGTATGAGTTCATTTACAAATAAATGCTGCAGTAGCAGTTTTCTAAGTGTTTATGTCGATGTGTTTCATATCTGGTAGCTAGTCACACAAAGAACTAGCTAGGAGTCCTATAATATAGGTTAGCCTGCCTGGCTGGGGAGCCACTGTGATTCAAGAGCTGAAGATGATACATTTTTAAAAGCGCTGCACAAAGGTGTTGAAGTTGGTCTAATTTACTCAAGTCTACTGAAGTGAGACTTTGTTCTTGTGTTTCTTGGCTATTTACATTGTTTTGTTTACAAGCTCGGTTGTTTTTCAATGTTTTGAGTTTGCTTCAACTGCTAGCAACGACACATCGGCTGRCGGGCTACTGATCAGATTCTCCATCTCACATGCACACTGTCACTGACGACTCCGAGCGGCTCTCGAATCCACTTGTTGCCGTGGTAACCTCACGCCCTTAAAGGGGCAGCTGACATTTTTTGTGTCATCTGCGATATTTTAGTTAAGACTCGGGTTGCACATTTTTTTGGGGGGGGGGGGTGGAATTGAGTAATATACCACATCACTTCTTATGACTAATACATGTTTTTTTTAGAAACATCACAACGCATGTTCATCCGGAGTTGTTTTTGGTTTAATAATGGGGGCAAAAAAAAATTGGGCTGGTAAAAAATCTTAGAGGCTGGTAGATTTTAAGATTTTAAATCTACCTGCCACAGTGGCTGGTGGACGAAGAAGTCAGTTTCAGGCCCTGTTAGAAGACTTTATAGTCCCACATGTGGAAATTATTTTGGTCATGTGTGCCACATTTTATATCTGACCCCAACCTCTGTCTCTTGTCTCTTCAGAGATAACTACACATTACAGATCAACCCTAACTCTGGGCTGTGTAACGAGGACCACCTCTCATACTTCAAGTTCATTGGTCGAGTGGCAGGGATGGCCGTGTTCCATGGGAAGCTATTGGACGGTAAGATCAGCTGCTCTTGTATATCAGAAGCTCTTGTATTTATGCAACATTGTTTTCCAACCATCACAAGGCCTCAGACAATAGAATAGATCTTTGATTGTCCATTTTGTAAATAAGTTTTGTATGTTTTGACCCCAGGTCTGATTGAATGTTGTCTTGTCTCTTCTCTTCAGGCTTCTTCATCAGACCATTCTACAAGATGATGCTCGGGAAGCAGATCACACTGAAAGACATGGAGTCAGTGGTGAGTTCCTGGAATCATCTCACCATTAACTTTACTTTCATTAGCTAGTTTAATCTCAGAGATTTAAAGTTCARTGGTAGAAAAAGTACCCAATTATCATACTTGAGTTAAAGTAAAGATACCTTATATAGAAAAAGACTCAAGTAAARGTGAGTCACCCAGTAAAATACTTAAGTAAAAGTCAAAGTATTTGGTTTTAAATATACTTAAGTATCAAAAGTAAATGTAATTGCTATAATATACTWAAATRTCAAAATTATAGATAATTTAATTCCGTATATTAAGCAAACCAGACGGCACGATTTTCTTGTTATTTAAAGGTAGCCAGGGTCACACTCTAACACTCAGACATCATTTACAAACGAAGCATTTGTGTTTAGTGAGCCCGCCAGATCAGAGGTAGTAAGGATGACCAGCGTTGTTCTCTGTTTAGTGAGCCCGCCAGATCAGAGGTAGTAAGGATGACCAGCGTTGTTCTCTTGGTATGTGTGTGAATTATACAACTTTCCTGTCCTTCTAAGCATTCAAAATGTATTRARTACTTTTGGGTGTCAGGGAAAATGTATGGAGTAAAAAGTACATTATTTTCTTTAGGAATGTACTGGAGTAAAAGTTGTCAAAATATCAGTAGTAAAGTATAGATACCCCCAAGAACTACTTAAGTAGTACTTTAAAGTATTTTTACACCACTGAATGAGTTAGGAGATTTTAAAAAAAAGTGTCTAGCCAGAAGCAACAGCTTCATAAGCATACAAATTGAGTTGGGTCAGACTTTAATCTAGAAAACTAGTTTGACACATACACAATATGTAACGTATTTGTTTCCCCACCGCTTTGACCTTGTAGGACAGTGAATACTACAACTCTCTGAAGTGGATCCTGGAGAATGATCCTACTGAGCTGGACCTGCGGTTCTGTATCGATGAGGATAACTTTGGACAGACGTATCAGGTGGATCTGAAACCCAGTGGTGGTGACATGGTGGTGACCAACCACAACAAAATGGAATACATCGAGTAAGTTCACCTTTCATCTTGAATCACAAAGATTTTTTATTTTATTTTATAAAAAAATGTGACGCCATTTAATTTAGTTACTTCCCTTGGGGTTTTGTAATAATCTGATTCAAGACGCAATATTCAAGTTTATTTGTCATTTGTYGRTATTAACCCTTTATAYTTGTACCYGTATATGGGTTGAAAATGGCAGMTTTGGACATTGATAAGCACCACARTGGAACACAGTGGCTRTATAGTAACATGCTATGCATGACGTCAGAGCTCAKGCTCTGTRCTTCAGTGCTCTATGGATTTTGGCTGATAACCGTTCTGAACTTGAGCACCGCACACAACAAGAAATTGCCCACATACCTCACGCTAATTGGGCAACTTTTGCAAATGTTTTGTTTGTCTGAGTGAGGGAAAAGCTGTAAATGAAGAGGACTCCATGTATTTAGAAAGATGAGACGTTGAGGATTATAATAAATACAGCTTTGACGTCATCTCAAACACCTGTAACTCGGCAACTGACGGCAACTCAAACACCTGTAAATCCAAATGTGCACTTCACATTTTCATGTTAATATACAGTGTCAACTTTTAGGATCACTGTTTGATATACAGTTACAAGATGACATGGCGTCATACCCTGTCTTTTGAGAAGAAAATCRCAGAGGAACACACCTGAATGCACTCATGACTGAGTCAATCAAATGTATTTATATAGCTCTTCTTACATCAGCTGATGTCACAAAGTGCTGTACAGAAACGCAGCCTAAAACCCCAAACAGAAAGCAATGCAGATGTAGAAGCACAGTGGCTAGGAAGAAAGGCCAGCACCTAGGAAGAAACCAGGCTCTGAGGGGTGGCCAGTACTCTTCTGGCTTTGCTGGGTAGAGATTAGAACAGAACATGGCCAAGATGTTCATAGATGACCAGCAGGGTCAGAACAATAATCACAGTGGTTGTAGAGGGTGCAACAGGTCAGCACCTCAGGAGTAAATGTCAGTCGGCTTTTCATAGCCGATCATTCAGAGTTAGAGACAGCAGGTGCGGTAGAGAGTCCAGAACAGCAGGTCTGGGACAAGGTAGCACATCCAGTGAACAGGTCAGGGTTCCATAGCCGCAGGCAGAACAGTTGAAACTGGAGCAGAAGCATGACCAGGTGGACTGGGGACAGCAAGGAGTCATCAGGCCAGGTAGTCCTGAGGCATGGTCCTAGGGCTCAGATCCTCCGAGAGAGAATTAGAGGGAGCATACTTAAATTCACACAGGACACCGGATAAGACAGGAGAAATACTCCAGATATAACAGACTGACCCTAGCCCCCCGACACAAACTATTGCAGCATAAATACTGGCGGCTGAGACAGGAGGGGTCAGGAGACACTGTGGCCCTGTCCGACGATACCCCCGGACAGGGCCAACAAGGCAGGATATAACCCCACCCACTTTGCCAAAGCACAGCCCCCACACCACTAGAGGGATATCTTCAACCACCAACCTATTACCCTAAAACAAGGCCGAGTATAGCCCACAAAGATCACCCCCACGGCACGAACCCGAGGGGGGCKCCAACCCAGACAGGAAGATCACGTCAGTGACTCAACCCACTCAAGTGATGCACCCCTCCTAGGGACGGCATGGAAGAGCACCAGTAAGCCAGTGACTCAGCCCCCGTAATAGGGTTAGAGGCAGAGAATAACCAGTGGAGAGAGGGGAACCGGCCAGGCAGAGACAGCAAGGGCGGTTTGTCGCTCCAGTGCCTTTCCGTTCACCTTCACACCCCTGAGCCAGACTACACTCAATCATAGGACCTACAGTCAGATAACTGGCAGTGTGGTGCCAGGACAACAACCTCTCCCTCAATGTGAGCAAGACAAAGGAGCTGATTGTGGACTACAGGAAAAGGCTGGCCGAACAGGCCCCCATTAACATCGACGGGGCTGTAGTGGAACGGGTCGAAAGTGTCCACATCACCAACAAACTATCATGGTCCAAACATACCAAGACAGTTGTGAAGAGGGCACTACAAAACCTTTTCCTCCTCAGGAGACTGAAAAGATTTGGCATGGGCCCTCAGATCCTCAAAAGGTTCTACAACTGCACCATCGAGAGCATCCTGACCAGTTGCATCACCGYCTGGTCTGGCAACTGCTCGGCATCTGATCGTAAGGCACTACAGAGGGTAGTGCGAACGGCCCAGTACATCAGTGGGGCCAAGCTTCCTGCCATCCAGGACCTATATAATAGGCGGTGTCAGAGGAAAGTGCATTAAATTGTCAGAGACTCCAGTCACCCAAGTTATAGACTGTTTTCTCTGCTACCGCACGGCAAGCGATACCGGAGCGCCAAGTCTAGGACCAAAAGGCTCCTCAACAGCTTCTACCCCCAAGCCATTAGACTGCTGAACAATTCATAAAAATTGCCACAGGACAATTTACATTGTACACTGCTTCCTCTCGCTGTTTGTTTGTTACCTATACATAGTCACTTCGCCCCCACCTACATGTACAGATTACATTAACTAGCCTGTACCCCTGCACACTGACTTGGTACCGGTGCCCCCTGTATATAGCCTCGTTATTGTGAGTCTTATTGTGTTACTTTTTATTTTAGCCAACTTGGTAAATATTTTCTTCTTCTTGAACTGCACTGTTGGTTAAGGGCTTGTAAGTAAGCATTTCACAGTAAAGTCTACACTTGTTGTATTCGGCGTGTGTGGCAAATAAAGTTTGATTTGAATTTAAGAGATGAGTCTTCAATGAAGACTTAAAGGTCGAGACCGAGTCTCACATGGATAGGCAGACCATTCCATAAAAATGGAGCTCTATAGGAGAAAGCCCTGCCTCCAGCTGTTTGCTTGGAAATTCTAGGGACAGTAAGGAGGCCTGCGTCTTGGGACCGTAGCGTACGTTTAGATATGTACGGCAGGACCAAATCGGAAAAGATAGGTAGGAGCAAGCCCATGTAATGCGTTGTAGGTTAGCAGTAAAACCTTGAAATCAGCCCTAGCCTTAACAGGAAACCAGTGTAGAGTACTGCAGTAATATTAGTCGCAAAATGTACCTTTATTTTCCAGGCCATTTTAATGTTGTGCTTGTGTTGGGGGGAAATTAGCTAACACTGTAAAATCCTATTTTACAATTTAACTAGTCATGTTGGCAATAGAACACGTTTTCAAATTATGCCCAACTGACACATTGCGATTTATAACGTCAGTTTTTGGATTACGTAAACAGCAGCAGTAAATCCAATCAAATGTTATTGGTGCATACACATGTTTAGCAGATGTTATTGTGGCTGTAGCGATGTTGCTTGTAGTGAAATAATTGTGTGATTGCAGGGTTGTGTTCCAAACAAAACTGATATATATATAAACTCAGCAACAACAAAGAAACGTCCTCTCACTGTCAACTGCTTTTATTTTCAGCAAACTTAACATGTGTAAATATTTGTATGAACATAAGATTCAACAATTGAGACATAAACTGAACAAGTTCCACAGACATGTGACTAACAGAAATGGAATACTGTGTCCCTGAACAAAGGGGGGGATCAAAATCAAAAGTACCAGTCAGTATCTGATGTGGCCACCAGCTGCATTAAGCTGGTGGCCACTGCACCATATTTGCCAGTTCTTGCTGTGAGATGTTACCCCACTCTTCCACCAAGGCACCTGCAAGTTCCCGCACATTTCTGGGGGGAATGGCCCTCACCCTCCGATCCAACAGGTCCCAGGTGTGCTCAATGGGATTGAGATCTGGGCTCTTCGCTGGCCATGGCAGAACACTGACATTCTTGTCTTGCAGGAAATCATGCACAGAATGAGCAGTATGGCTGGTGGCTTTGTCATGCTGGAGGGTCATGTCAGGATGAGTCTGCAGGAAGGTTACCACATGAAGGAGGAGGATGTCTTCCCTGTAACGCACAGCGTTGAGATTGCATGCAATGACAACAAGCTCCGTCCGATGATGCTGTGACACACCGCCCCAGATCATGACGGACCATCCACCTCAAAATCGATCCCGCAGTACAGGCCTCAGTGTAACACTCATTCCTTCGACGATAAACGTGAATCCGACCGTCACCCCTGGTGAGACAAAACCGCGACTCGTCACTGAAGAGCACTTTTTGCCAGTCCTGTCTGGTCCAGCGACGGTGTGGGTTTGTGCCCATAGGTGACGTTGTTGCCGGTGATGTCTGGTGAGGACCTGCCTTACAACAGGCCTACAAGCCCTCAGTCCAGCCTCTCTCAGCCTATTGCGGACAGTCTGAGCACTGATGGCAGGATTGTGCGTTCCTGGTGTAACTCGGGCAGTTGTTGTTGCCATCCTGTACCTGTCCCGCAGGTGTGATGTTCAGATGTACCGATCCTGTGCAGTTGTTTTTACACGTGGTCTGCCACTGCGAGGACGATCAGCTGTCGTCCTGTCTCCCTGTAGCGCTGTCTTAGGCATCTCACAGTACGGACATTGCAATTTATGTAACTAGTATCWAGGTTTGCACTACTAATTGCTCTGTTTTCTAACAGTCTTGTCATTCAGTGGAGGTTTGTGAACCGAGTCCAGAAACAGATGAATGCCTTCTTGGAGGTGAGTGTTTAACTGTGAGCGGTAATACCGATAGGTCAACAGGCCTTGTTTTGAAGTGTAGAGAGACCATCTTTAGAAAGACAGTCTGGGGGTTTTGAGGTTTATATTAGAACCATCGTACTGCAGATAAAACTTCTAGACACCTGGTTTTGTTCAGTTGAAAGTCTGTACCTGTAGCAACTGAAGTTTGAGTAAATCTTGCATGTAATCACTCCAATAGCTGTTCAACACTGTGATTTATGGATTTTATTTCCCCCCTTATTTTCGTCCAACAGGGATTCACTGAACTCACTCTCATCGACCTCATCAAGATATTTGATGAAAACGAGCTTGAGGTAGGTACAGTATTATTGTTTGTTGTTTTGCCATCTTTATAGTGTTGGGATTTACACTCTCATGCTCTGTCACGTGATTCATTGTTAGTTCTCAAACAACATTTTCAAACGTCGCACCAATAAATAGATTTAGATGTAGTTTCACTTTAAAGTGTATCGCTAAAACAGAAAACCAACATAATTCATTATTATGGTTTCGTGGTTGAGTTTAACCTTAACACTCCTGCTCTAATTTGTGGCTTTGGCAGATATTCATTCTATCTGTCTGTCAGTAGGCTAAGTTTCTGTCTGTCTGCAGGCTAAGTGTCTGTCTGTCTGACTGTAGGCTAAGTTTCTGTCTGTCTGTCTGACTGTAGGCTAAGTTTCTGTCTGTCTGACTGTAGGCTAAGTTTCTGTCTGTCTGTCTGACTGTAGGCTAAGTTTCTGTCTGTCTGTGCTGTCTGTAGCTAAGTTTCTGTCTGTCTGTAGGCTAAGTTTCTGTCTGTCTGTAGGCTAAGTTTCTGTCTGTCTTTTCTGTAGGATCGTTCCACCTTAAAGCACAAGAAAGGGTATTTTTGACACCGACCATCTCAAATTGTTCTGATAAGATAAACATTATTTGTTGAAATATATATTTGATCTCTGAGAAATGAAGCTATTTGATTGCACCCAAATGGGCTGTCAATTTATAATTGGATTCATATAATATTCAATAAATATAGTACCCAACATTCGATTTGCACAAAAACCTCTTAACAATGATTTAAGATGTAATGAATCCAAATAGATGGTCAAACGCCGCCCACCCAACGGCCAGTATACAGTATCAGTTTTCTATGTTTGACAAGTAGTATGAAGCTGGGGCTTAGAGTATTGTTTATCATACTGTCATTTATTTTCTGTGAATTTGGTGAAATGTTTTTGGGGTGGGGTGGGCTTGGTGTGTGGTTTGGGGGGGTCCGTGGGTGGAATTTGCCCATTTATTTGGATTCCTCACATCTTAATTATTGTTAAGAATACGTTTTTTGTGCAAATCAGATGTTGGGACTATATTTATTGAATATTATATGAATCCAATCAATTGAAATGGAAAATTTGGGTTCAATCAATTAGCTACATATCTTCAGAGTTGAAATCGTCTTTCAGCAAAATAATGTTGCAGGAATGCTTATCTTATCTGTTTCTAACTGCAGAAACCATTTCAGAACAATCTGAGATTGTGGTGTCATGGCTTGCTGAAATAACATGGAATGACCCTGTAGGCTATGTGTCCTGTCTGTCTGCTTGTCTGTCTGTCTGTCTGTCTGTCTGTCTCTCCGTCTTGTCGTCTAAGGGCCCCCCTGTGTTTCTCTGTTTGTTGTCTAAGGGCCCTGTGTTTCTCTGTTTGTTGTCTAAGGGCCCCTGTGTTTCTCTGTCTGTTGTTCTAATGGCCCCTGTCTGTTGTCTCGTGTCTGTTGTCTAAGGGCCCCTGTGTTTCTAACTGTTTTTGTCTAAGGGCCCTGTGTTTCTCTGCTGTTGTCTAAGGGCCCCTGTGTTTCTCTGTCTCTGTTGTCTAAGGCCCCTGTGTTTCTTCTGTCTGTTTGTTCTAAGGGCCCCTGTGTTTCTCTGTCTTTGT
>NC_036860.1:66238460-66269188 GCF_002910315.2 Salvelinus sp. IW2-2015
CTAAGGGCCCCTTGTGTTTGGATGTTTAGAAAACCCAGAATGATGAGATTCTTAATACTACCGATGTTCTCTAGAAAAGAGTGATCACAATATTATTCTGAGCGCTGTCATCTCTGTATGTTAGTTGGCCAGTATTGAGTGATAGTGAACTTTTATATTGTTGATGTGTGTGCTTCGCCTAGCTGTTGATGTGTGGTCTGGGTGACGTTGGATGTGAATGACTGGAGACAACACACGTCTACAAGAACGCGGTACTGCCCCAACCACCCAGTTATACAGTGGTTCTGGAAGGAAGACGGGCCTCGCTCTCTCGCCCTGTCTTACTCTCTCCCCCTCTTCTCTCTCGCCCTCTTAACTCTCTCGCCCTCTTACTCGTCTCGCCCTCTTACTCTCTCGCCCTCTTAACTCTCTCGCCCTCTTACTCTTCTCGCCCTCTTACTCTCTCGCCCTCTTACTCTCTCGCCCTCTTACTCTCTCGCCCTCTTACTCTCTCGCCCTCTTTACTCTCTCGCCCTCTTACTCTCTCGCCTCTTACTCTCTCGCCCTCTTACTCTCTCGCCCTCTTCTCGCTCTCTCGCCCTCTCTCGCCTCTCTCGCTCTCTCGCCCTGCTCGCTCTCCGCCCTCTCTCGCCTCTCGCCCTCACTCGCCCTCTCTCGCTCTCTCGCCCTCACTCCCTCTCTCACTCACTCGCCCTCTCTCACTCACTCGCCCTCTCTCACTCAAACTCCCGTCTCTCTCACTCACTCGCCCTCTCTTCACTCAGCTCGCCCTCTTACTCTCTCTCGCCTCTTACTCTCTCTCGCCCTTTACTCTCTCTCGCCCTCTACTCTCTCTCGCTCTCACTCGCTCTCACTCACTCACACCTACCTATGTTTAGCCCTGCAATGTGTGTGAAAGGTTACCATTCAATCCTAATGAAACATTATCTGTGTGGGTGAGTTTAATATCAGCAGGATAAACACTGAACTACTCAGACCACCAGTTGTTGTTACCCATCATTAATGAGATGTCTCAGAGAGGGAAATAATTCACTGGTGATTACAGGATACAACCACATACGACCACATAGAACATGTATCATTCAGTTGACACGGTTGTCAATCATTTTTGGGGGCCAAAACCTGTGTAGTGTTTGAAGATCAAAGTCTGTTTGGTTTAAACGGTCATGTTTTCTCTGATAAAAAGACTAGGTCAGAGTAGTACTCGGCCTGGTTATCAGCCCTGTCACTCTATCTGGGTTCCACCAGCACTTTTAACACACACAACACACCACACACACACCACACACACACACCACACACACACACCACACCACACACCACACACCACCACACACACCACCAACACACACCACACACACCACACACACAGTGATACAGAACAGGGGGGAGAACCCACCCCAGGCCAGATGGTGTGATTCAGAGGACTGGTTTAAACAGATTCTGTACAGTGTCATGTGCCCCAGAGTCCTTTTGGGATATTGTTTTGCTAGTTAGCTTCAGACACATGTTTGTCTCATTAGAAGTTGAAGGACCTACACCTGGAATGAGTCACCTCAGTGAAACCTATAACTCACCTAAGGGGATAAATAATTGTATTGAATGTCTGTCCAGTTCCAAAATCCTAATGCGTTTAGTCCTGTGTGTCCCACCCTGCAGGCTGTCCTGCTGATGGATGCTGAGAAGAGGATTCGTCTGCTTCAGTTTGTCACCGGAACATCCAGAGTCCCTATGAACGGCTTTGCTGAACTCTATGGTGAGAGATAGCAACTCTATGGTTACAGTAGGCTAGGATAGCTGTTTATTAATAGGGCTGTTTAGTAACAGCAGTGTACAGCCCATTAGTACACTTCTCTGTGTTCCATCCAGAACTGCACTGGTACTGTGTGTTTTAGTCCCACTTCTGTCTTCTCCCATGTCAGGTTCCAATGGGCCTCAGCTGTTCACCATTGAGCAGTGGGGAACACCTGATAAGCTTCCCAGAGCACACACCTGGTACGTATTGATCTTACAGTTTGCCTGCCCTCTTCGCTCTGACAAGTTGATTGAATCTGTAATGGTCTGGTTAAACTACTTTTAGGAAGTAGTGAACATGAAAATCTCACATTGTATAGTACATTCTGAAAGTATTCAGACCCCTTGACTTTTTCCACATTTTGTTACATTACAGCCTTTTTCTAAAATTGATGAAAGTTTTTTTACCCTCATCAATCTACACACAATACCCTATAATGACAAAGAGAAAACCGTTTTTTAGAATTTTTTGCAAGTGAATTAAATAAATAAAAACAGACCTTATTTACATAAGTATTCAGACCTTTTCCTATGAGACTCGAAATTGAGTTCAGGTGCATCCTGTTTCCATTGATCATCCTTGAGATGTTTCTACAACTTGTTTGGAGTCCACCTGTGGTAAATTCAATTGATAATTTGGMAAGGCACACACCTGTCTATATAAGGTCCCACAKTTGACAGWGCATGTCAGAGCAAAAACCAAGCCATGAGTTCGAAGGAATTCTCCGTAGAGCTCCGAGACAGGATTGTGTCGAGGCACATATCTGGGGAAGGGTATGTGAGAGATAACAAATCCTGTGATTCTCTTCTCCAGCTTCAACAGGCTGGACCTGCCTACCTACGARTCGTTTGATGACCTCCGAGAGAGGCTACTGATGGCTGTGGAGAACGCTCAAGGCTTCGAGGGTGTCGATTAAACTAACGTCAGCCATCTTGGTTGAATACCACTACAGAGACGACACACCACCACAGGACAGAACGTTTAAAAAACAACTGCCACAGAACGTTCCAAAAAAAACAACTGACTAACTGCCGTTCTACAGCTGCAGACAATGGCCGTAGCAGGGTCTACCTGCAAGCATGTTATATGCACATGATCAACCACCGAGGTTACTCTGAGACTGTAGTGAATGTGACAGAGACAACGAGCCGTATCTGTCTTCTCCTATGTCAAGGTGCTGGGGAACATGGCCACTACAGTGCAGCCACTACAGTGCAGCCACTACAGTGCAGCCAATGCAAAACACTGCACCCCTGTCTGAAATCTGCAGTGCTGGAATCTCTGATGCTTTTCAATATGAATATCTCTCCTGTTGTATTTGACACCCACCATCCCAGTGACTCTGCTGTGGAGTGCATAGCCTAACCTGCTGGTTACTGCATTCTGTATGAAATTACTACTCCTCTCTCCAAGTTAACATGCTGGATCCTGCATTGTGTATATATAATCACTGATCGATTGGAATCCTGCATTGATCAATCACTACTTAAACTCCTCTCCAGGTTACCTTACTACTACAGTACTACACCACCAGATAACCTTAGGAATGCTAACCAATCACAGATTCACTAATGAGGATATAAGCCTAGCCGTGTCTCTCTCACTGTTTGACTACTATGCCTGTCTGGTCCCACCTCTCTCCCTCCCTTCCTCTCGCTACCTCCCCCCTCCCTCCCTTCCTCTCTCTACCTCCCTCCCTTCCTCTCTCTCTCTCCCCCCTCCCTCCCTTTCTCTCTCTACCTCACTCCCTACCTCTCTCTCCCTTTCTCTCCCTCTCTCTTTCCCTCTCGCTCTCCCTCTCCCCCCCCCTTCCCTCTACCTGTCTGTAGAATAAGGTCTATCCACCAGGGAAAGGGACGGGGCTTTTTCTCACTACAAGGACTCGTTATTATTTTATTTTGCAAGCCAAGAAGGAACGGGATCATTTTAATATCGTTATTATTATCATTCTTATGGAAAACACACTTCTGACTTATTTGTACCGATGATAAACGTTGTTTACTATTTTGACTGTGTATAAGAAGACTGTGTAAATCTGGCCATTGGAAGCAATGATATTAGGGTGACTTAAATAATAACATGATTATTGTAGTGCTATGAAAACAGCATGAAAATGTTATCTTGTGTTTGCTTATTCTCCTTGGTTTAAACTAAGATCCTTCTTGGGATAAAAAAGGAACCATTTTGTTAATTCAGAGGTTTTCCTCACAATGGTAATATCAATACTGTTATGCTTATCCTTCCCTGTTCATAATGCTGTAAATTCATTTCTTGAAAAACATTTAGAAATTGTTTCATTATTATAAATACATGTATAACATTTAATAATATAAGTATTAATAATAAATAACACATGAAGCTGAACTGTGAGAGGTGGCTGTGATGGTCACTAATAGAAGAGCAGAAAGTTCTTCCAATAGAACATGTCTGTTGTGTTCCAAATACCACCCTATTCCCTATAATAGTGCATTACTTTTGACCAGAGCCCTATGGGTCCTGGTCAGAGAGCCCTATGGGTCCTGGTCAGAGAGCCCTGTGGGTCCTGGTCAGAGAGCCCTATGGGCCCTGGTCAGAGAGCCCTATGGGTCCTGGTCAGAGAGCCCTATGGGCCCTGGTCAGAGAGCCCTATGGGTCCTGGTCAGAGAGCCCTATGGGTCCTGGTCAGAGAGCCCTATGGGTCCTGGTCAGAGAGCCCTATGGGCCCTGGTCAGAGAGCCCTATGGGCCCTGGTCAAAAGTAGTGCACTAAGTAACAGGGTGCCATTTTCGATGCAGACCTGATTTTGGCTTGTTTTGGTATTGTTTATTTTCTTATTTTTTAACACCACTAAACCTAAAGGGCACTTTATCCATCACACTAAGGTCATGATGCCTACCTGCCTGTCGTATGTCTTTTATCATTAACTTGAATGTGATTTATTTTTCATTGAGAAGAGCACCTGTTTACCCCGGTGCAATATCTAAAATATGTCCCAAATGGCAMCCTATTCCCAATGTAGTGCACTACTTTTGACCAGAGCTCTATGGGCCTTAGTCAAAAGTAGTGCACTATATAGGGAATAGAGTGCCATTTGGGAAKTAACCCAATAGTCCTGTAAATCTGCCTGCTGCTAATATAAAGTGACAGTCGTGAAGAATGGATCTTCGCACTCGTCCTCCTCTCTCTCTCTCTCTACTCCGTTATCTGTTCATCCCTCTGTTCCTGGTCCACTAAGTGGTTCACTAGATTCCTCCCTCTCTCCTTTATGTACTTGTTTTTTAGGGGGTTCTTTTTTATTAATGGGGAAAATTAAAAGTTCACTTTTGTTAAATTCCACAACTCCACAACACAAGCCCTTGCGGTTCATGTAACTTGAGTCAAATTAAAACTGAAACATGGAAAACTCAGTGTTGTGTGAAATGGTTCTTGTTTTAACATCCAATGATACTTCTTAGACTTTTCTGTTGACTTTGGGTATGTCGTTTTAGGTGAAAATGCACCCAAAATAGGCCTCGGAGTTTAACTGATAAACTACCCCTAATTTTCCCATATTATTTAACGTAGTGTTTCGGATATTACATTTTGAGACGATGCTCTCCCTTTAACAATTATAGTGGTTTTCTGTTCCATTTATTTATGCAATAGCAAACGTTTCCCAACATTCCACTGTTTAAGCAAACAGGTTTTACTTTCAACCAAACTTCCCTTGACCTGAATAAAGTGGTCATGTCCTTGACTTTTCCAGGAAGAAGAGAGCAGCTATTGTGGACATTTCATTGTGAGTCTGCAAACAGCTAAGGCAAAGTCTAGCTATATAGTGACATCATTTGATACTGGACAGAAGCACCTATATGACATACATTGTGAGTACGGGCAGAAGTCTAGCTATATGTGACATTTCATTGTGATACTGGCAGAAGTCTACTATATGTGACATTTCATGTGATACTGCAAAGTTCTAGCTATATTGTACATTTCATTGTGAGTACTGGCAGAAGTTAGCTATATGGTGACATTTCATTGTGAGTACTGGGCAGAAGTCTAGCTATATGGTGACATTTCATTGTGAGTACTGGACAGAAGTCTAGCTATATGGTGACATTTCATTGTGAGTACTGGACAGAGTCTAGCTATATGGTGACATTTCATTGTGATACTGACAGAAGTCTAGCTATATGGTGACATTTCATTGTGAGTACTGACAGAAGTCTAGCTATATGGTGACATTTCATTGAGTACTGACAGAAGTCTAGCTATATGGTGACATTTCATTGTGAGTACTGGCAGAAGTCTAGCTATTATGTGACATTTCATTGTGAGTACGGACAGAAGTCTAGCTATATGTGACATTTCATTGTAGTACTACAGAAGTCTAGCTATATGGTGACATTTCATTGTGAGTACTGGCAGAAGTCTAGCTATATGGTGACATTTCATTGTGAATACTGGACAGAAGTCTAGCTATATGGTGACATTTCATTGTGAGTACTGGACAGAAGTCTAGCTAATGGTGACATTTCATTGTGAGTACTGGCAGAAGTCTAGCTATATGGTGACATTCATTGTGAGTACTGGACAAAGTCTAGCTATATGGTGACATTTCATTGTGAGTACTGGACAGAAGTCTAGCTATATGGTGACATTTCATTGTGAGTACTGACAGAATCTAGCTATATGTGACATTTCATTGTGAGTACTGGACAAAGTCTAGCTATATGTGACATTTCATTGTGAGTACTGGCAGAGTCTAGCTATATGTACATCATTGATACTGGACAAAGTCTAACTATATGTGACATTCATTGTGAGTACTGGACAGAAGTCTAGCTATATGGTGACATTCATTGTGGTAGACAGAATTAGCTATATGGACATTCATTGGAGTACTGGGCAGAAGTCTCTATATGGTGACATTTCATTGTGAGTACTGGCAGAAAGTCTAGCATATGGTGACATTTATTGTGTATACTGGACAGAAGTCTAGCTATATGGTGACATTTCATTGTGAGTACTGGAACAGAAGCTAGCTATATGGTGACATTTCATTGGAGTACTGACAGAGTCTAGCTATATGGTACATCATTTATTGAGTACGGGCAGAAGTCTAGCTATATGGGACATTTCATTGTGAGACTGGACAGAAGTCTAGCTATATGGTACATTTCATTGTGAGTACTACAGAAGTCTAGCTATATGGTGACATTTCATTGATACTCGACAGAAGTCTAGCTATAGGTGACATTTCATTGTGAGTACTGACAGAAGTCTAGCTATATGTGACATTTCATGTGACTACTGGACAGAAGTCTAGCATATGGTGACATTTCATTTAGTCGGCAGAAGTCATGATGTCATTTCATTCCGTAAAGAGGAAAATGCCTAGGCATACGTTACACAAAGCTGTTGATGATGCTACAAGGCAGGTGTGTGCGTGCGCGTGTTTTGTTTCGGTGAAGGAAACCCAGTTCATTCACACGGGCGATCTAGGACTTTATGTGTTCCAAGGACGAGCAAATAAAATCAGCCTGTTTGTCCTGGCACATGTTATCAAGCCCCCTCGCTAGCCCTCTCTGTCTCTCACAAACAAACCAGGGGCCAGAAATCCTTCCCAGCAACAGGGCTGTTTTTATAAAACTAGAGAGGACACTTGGGTGTAAACTGCTGCACAATTGTACTGTCACCAACTGATAGTAATACTTTTTATTTTCAATTAAAGATATTTAGTAAGAGAAATACTGTGCGTTCCCAAGGAGTTGTCGTTTCAATCAGTGAGCTATCAATGAGCTATCAATGAGCTATCAATGAGCCACAGGTCTCTTGATTAACTTGACCTCAGTTGACCTCTGTTCGGACTTGATATTGTAACACAGAAAAATGCTCAGAGTAACATCAATTACATTTTGACATACACTACATGAGCAATAGTATGTGGACACCTGCTCGGCCAACATCTCATTCCAAAATCATGGGCGTTAATATGGAGTTGTTCCCCCCTTTGCTGCTGTAACAGCCTCCACTCTTCTGGGACCTTGCTTCCATTCAGCCAYGAGCATTAGTGAGGTCGGGCAMWGATGTTGGGCGATTAGGCCTGGCTCGCAGTTGGTGTTCCAATTCATCCCAAAGGTGTTCGATGGGGTTGAGGTCAGGGCTCTGTGCAGGCCAGTCAAGTTCWTCCACACCGATCTCGACAAACCATTTCTGTATTGACCTCGCTCTGTGCACTGGGGCATTGTCATGCTGAAACAGGAAAGGGCCTTCCCCAAACTGTTGCCACAAAGTTGGAAGCACAGAATCGTCTAGAATGTCGTATGCTGTAGCGTTAAGATCTCCCTTCACTGGAACTAAAGGGCCTGACCCATGAAAAACAGCCCCAGACAATTATTCCTCCTCCACCAAACTTTACAGTTGGCACAATGCATTCGGGCAGGTAGTGTTCTCCTGGCATCCGCCAAACCCAGATTCGTCCAGCCAGATGGTGAAGCATGATTCATCACTCCAGAGAACGCATTTCCACTGCTCCAGAGTCCAATGGCGGCGAGCTTTACACCCCTCCAGCCGACGCTTGGCATTGCACATGGTGATCTTAGGCTTGTGTGCGGCTGCTCGGCCATGTAAACCCATTTCATGAAGCTCCTGACAAACAGTTATTGCACTGATGTTGCGTCCACAGGAAGTTTGGAACTCGGTAGTGAGTATTGCAACCGAAGACAGGCGATTTTTACGCACTAAGTRCCTACCACTTCAAGGCTGAGCCGTTGTTGCTCCTAGACATTTCCACTTCACAATAACAGCACTTACAGTTGACTGGGGCAGATCTAGCAGGGCAGAAATTTGATAAACTGACTTGTTGGAAAGGTGGCATCTAATGACGGTGCCACGTTGAAAGTCACTGAGCTCTTCAATAAGGCCATTTTACTGCCATTGTTTGTCTATGGAGATTACATGGCTGTGTACACCTGCCAGCTATGGGTGTGGCTGAAATAGCCGAATCCACTCATTTGAAAGGGTGTCCACATACTTTTGTGTATATATAGTGTATCATGTACACAGTGTGCAGACTTTTCTTTGGGGAAAGCCTGTTGTTGGAGATGTGAAAAGGTAAATTAGTATGATTATTGTTCACAAGATCACATCAGTAAGAGTACCAACATACTGTATGTYCCGACAAATGTTGTGGTTTATTTGAATATTAATTGTCAGATCTATTATGACAGTTTGTAAACGACGGCTGAAGGTAAGAGTTCGAGATTCTTCTCTCATCCCTGGCCCCAGGCCATGTCCAACTTTTCAAAGTCAAGCTGTCGACAATTTGAATTGGTCATACTGCAGGCTACAGTAGACTAGAGGATGGTGACGAGGTAAGGGGACTTTGGTAAGACTTCAGAAGAACACCGCCATGTAGACAGTGATATGTACAGTTCCGTCTGACTAAGATAAAAAATCTGTCGTCGTATGGGGTTTCATGTGCTCTCATTGGCACGAGGATCAGGCTCTTCATCACAGGTATTAGAACCTTAAAAAAACACACTAAGCACACAAAAAGATGGTGGGCAAAACATGCAATGAAGGGAAAGTAAAGTTGCTACCTTACAGTTCCTATCTTTATAACTATAGCTTCTGTAAATTACAGTTACAAAGATAGTGTATGATAGTGTCTTTATAAATAATAGCTGAATGTGAAATAGGTAGTGTAGATGCCTGCCTGTCTACCCTACCAGGTTAGTGCATTGGTGCCCCCTCCTCCACTAGTTAGTCAGGGTCGATCGATACTTCCCTGCCGCTTATCACTGAGGGGAATTAACTGTTAATCCATACAACCCCCTTCTGGCTACATAAAGGGAGGGGAAGGGAAAGCAACATTCCCAAATGCTGATTGTCTCTCTGTTCACACACCTGCACCTCTCCACAGACCTGCGTCAACCCACCATGGACTGCTGCAAAYCGGACTGGACATGTAGGGCTACCTGGTCTTCACTGAAGAGCCTGGATGAGACGGTRCAAAGAAGGAGACGCATGCTTTGTCTGAAATGGCACCACTTGAGCATACAGGGAAAATGGTGTTGTTTTGGATGCACTCAGAGAGAAAGAGAGCAGTCCTGTCCTGGGGCCTACAGAGAGGGAGTGGAACGGGGAGAGGTGCCAAGACGGTCCAACAACAAGTAGTCTCACGGTGAGTTACCGTAGGATCTCAAGGAGCACGTCATCTAGTGTTAGTCAGAAAGTAACACAAGTCTACACCATCAAGGAGGGGGAATTGGTGTATTTCGTATTAGAGCAGAAGAAGCATGTTGTACTAGACCGGACTGGACTAGACCGGACTGACTGCTCCATCTGACAAGCGGCAGGTTTATTAACATAGCTGAGTAGAGCCTTACTGCAGATGGATGAATGGTCATAGAAGCTCATAATGTGAGGAGAAATGAGCCTTTACATGGCAGACCTGTACATCCTACTGTAGTACACCTGTATATATCTTTATATACTACTTCCTACTGTAGTACACTTGTATACATCTGTATATATTTTTATACTACTTCCTGCTGTAACACAACTGAATATATATTTACATCTTTATATACTATATCCTACTGTAGTACACTTGTATATATCTTTATATATTTATGTACTACTTCCTACTGTAGCACAACTGAATATATCTTTATATACTACTTCCTACTGTAGCACAACTGAATATATCTATAGACTACTTCCTGCTGTAACACAAATGAATATATATGTATATRCKACTTCCTACTGTAGTACACCTGTATATATCTTTATATACTATAATCTACTGTAGTACACCTGTGCCTTCGGAAAGTATTCAGACCCCTTGACTTTTTCCACGTTTCGTTATGTTACAGCCTTATTCTAAAATTGATTTTCAAAAAATGTAATCAGCAATATACACACAATACCCCATAATGACAAAGCATACACAGGTTTTTACAGTTTTTTGCAAATGTATTACAAATAAAGAACAGAAATACCTTATTTACATAAGTTGCACATCGATCAACACACACCTCTCTATATAAGGTCCCACAGATGACAGAGCATGTCAGATCAAAAACCAAGCCGTGAGGTCGAAGGAATTRTCCGTAGAGCTCCGAGACAGGATTGTGTCRAGGCACAGATCTGGGGAAGGGTACCAAAAAATGCCTGCAGCATTGAAGGTCCACAATAACACAGTGGCCTCCATCATTCTTAAATGGAAGAAGTTTGGAACCACCAAGACTCTTCATAGAGTTGGCCACCCGGCCAAACTGAGYAATCGGGGGAGAAGGGCCTTGGTCAGGGAGTCTACTGTTACATGGCGGTCTCACTAGTTATCAGTCTAAATTCATTTTAAGACTGAAATACTATTTGTAGGTGGTCATTTCTACATTGAAACACATCCAACAGCCTATGAAATTCACCAGGGACAAACGTACAATAGATGACTAATCTCTCTCTCTCCCCCCACATCCCAGGTATTCCCTCCCTCCATCTTTATCCGCCGAAGCTGTGGAGTGTGACAATGGTGTTTGTGTCCTCTGCTATCAAACGCCATTATCACACTATATAGCTACGGTGAGAAGAGAACAGCGTCACTGCGACCCCATGCCCTGAGGTCAGTCAAACAGAGATAGTGGCGGTGAAGTAAGGGTCACACCGGCCATGGCCATATATCCTGGTTGGTTAACTCAATGTGGTTTGGTGCTCTCTTCACAGGCCTTGAATCTTGTTGTTGCTGGTTTGATAGTGGATTGTTGTTGCATGTATTCCTCCTACCCACCATKGGAAATAAGGTAATAAACTAAATACAGAGAGCGTATAAAGTTTGTAGTTTGAGTAAAGTTTGGCTGGCATTTGGCTGGATGAGATTTTAATATGACTAGTCGTGATTGGTCACATGCTGACCGCAATGTAAGTGTTAAAAACAGACGTGTGATACAGTGCCAAAACATGAAGCTTCAGATGCTTGCTGACCCATTTCCTTCTCTGCCTACACGTTATACTGTGTTACTAATGCACAGACATCTTTTAGAGACCAAGATACATGACCCATTGTGTTTTCATGTGATGCTGGAGGAAAACGCTATTGTGTCTTCTGTGCTGTCTATGTTGTTGTCAATGAAACCAAATTAAAAACATGTCTCTACTTACATAATGTTGGTCTTTGGTGTCTAGTTTAATGGCTGTAGGACATGAGTTGGTCTTTGGTGTCCAGTTTAATGGCTGTATGACATGACCTTTCACACTTCGGAAGTTTAAATTCCAATAAAGTTTAGTGTTTCAGTGAGAATCACTAGGCAGAAAAACAACACTTCCTGGGACACAAAGAGGGAACCTACAGTGTTAATGGGGCCATTGGTTTTCAGACAATCAGTCACAGGAGGTTGGTGGCACCTTAATTGGGGAGGAGGGGCTCATGGTAATGGCTGGAGTGGAATCTGTGGAATGGTATCAAGTACATCAAACACATGGTTTCCATGGTTTCCAGGTGTTTGATGCCATTTCCATTAGCTCCATTTCAGGCCATTATTATGAGCTGTCCTTCCCTCAGCAGCCTCCACTCCAAGTGGGAAAAAKCATCTGCTTTTTTTTCTCAAATAGAAATAACAGCATTCTCCATGCACCTTAATTGATACATTTATAAGACCTAAATAATTTAGTAATCCGTTTGGAGAAGTGGATTGTGAAACCAGCCATATGGAAGCAAACTGAAAATCATATCAACATGAAATGTATTGTGGCCACATTGAAATAGGACATAAATAGCTGTGCCATTCCGATTTTAATTGCGTGCCCTCGTGATTTTCTTGGATGAAGTTTGGAGACCCAAGCTATAGGCTTCTGAAGGGCTGAACCTGCCGAGTTGATGTAACGTTTTATAATGTTTGGATTATATGGCCGGGTTTTTCTGTTTTATTTTACAATTTGTATCATGTTAAATATTAGCCACTATCGTTAGCCACCGTCAGTAATACCCACATATATGTATTTTTGCATCATTCCATTACATTTACCTTTCTTTCCTCTGTCACGTCCTTGTAAACTGTTCCTGAGGCTCGCTAGTATTATATTAGGCTAATGTTGTGCAATAATTGGGGGCCACGTAACGTAGTCTGTTTGCATTATTCTAGAACTCAGCCCGCACATAGCAGGTTAAACCTGGAGCCTGGCGCACGGTTCAACATGACTGGACCGTTGATGATTAGTGAGAATTAGGCTGGATTTTATTGTTCAAMCCTTATTGTGAACTTGACTATGACAACTTTCAGGATGAATCAAACCACTGTATTTTTTATTCATCAATATATTCTGCGCATAAAGGCTCTCCTAACTGTTTTATTTTATTCATACATAGGCTAKTTCCTAACCGCCACATGTGCCTAAATAATCTACAAGATCAAAGTATTTTTAAATCTACCAGTTGGTGCTGAAACAGAAACAAATATGCATAGATGGCTGTCTTTCATTGATTCCTACAGTATATTCTGTATTTAAAGGGATGGTTTAAGATACATGTACTGAAAACCCCATTGAATAAAAGTTCACGAGAAAATCTGTTGTGCCAGCAAGTGGGAGTGTTTTCAGTGGATGAATGACATTTATTCAGAGCGCGCAAGGTAGCCACACCGGCAGAGGCAACTGGTACAAGGTAGCCACACCGGCAGAGGCAACTGAATAAGTTAATTCTGAATACCAAATACTGAGAAGTGTTTAGAAAAAACATACATTCATAAATCGGTATCGGGGCCTTACATGAGTTACATTCACTTGAGTGTGCTGCACCACCGACATCACACGATAATATCTAACTTATCAAACATCAAGCAAGGCTCCAGAGAAGTATTACACTCTAATGGAAAAGGCAATATCCGATTACATATAACCTAATATCCATATGGTGATATGGATCATTTGTTTTGTATTGAATCGGAGAGACAGTATGAATGAATACATCAGCTGGACGATTACTCAGACRTGGCGGACATTGTTTACTGTAGCCTAGCGCTGAGGTAGTCCAAAAAGCCAGCAGATGGCGATATTGAGTCGTTTCATCTSTGAGGCAGACTGCAGGGGTAGCGTAGCTGGAGGCATTCTGTCCGGGCCAAGCACATCAGACAGCTGGCTTGGGATGTCAAGAGGAGGAGATCTCAGGGGGCGAAGTAGTGTACTCTCACTCTGACTGGTCCTTCATTATTCTGTCACTGTATCTGTGCTGCAGGCTACTACCATATCGCTGCTATTTGCAGTACCATACATGTACCATTACCGTACCATCATATATTTTTCAGTTTGATACTGTACATCTTAAATATCTGTTATACATMATTTCAAAGTACATCTATTGGCAACCTCTAGTTACCTTACAACAACAAAAGACAAAATCAAAAAGAAACGCATCAAAAATCAAAAAGAAAATATAAATATAGATTTTCACTCATGTACATCATAGAAAATGCATAAAATTGTAGTCCTATGATTTATATAATTTTCTTGCAKTGTCTATGTTCTTACACAATAATTATGTTTTACACATTTTCTTAAAACAAATGTTTAAATGTGTCCACAAAAAGTACAAAAAAATAAAATACACTAAAAGAAAACTAACAAAACACAGAAGAAACAACATAGCCTGTAGCTATGCTACCTCATCAAAGACAGAAACACTACCAGAGATGGTAGAAACKTATTATCTCTGATTATACTACCTCTTCGTTCTAATCATCACAGCTTCATCACAGCGTGAGAAATACATGGGAGAACCTATTCAAGTGAATGAGACAAGCCCTTCATGGTTGACAGCAGCAGATCCTCTCCAGGTAGATTGACTGAAGAGTACTGGCAGACGTCTACAACACATCTTCAGTACATTTATTCATACAGCCGTACTACCTTTGACCCAACAGTCTCTTTCTACACCAGATAGACAACCCCCCCCGTGTCCGGGTAGCGCTCTAGTGTATTGTAGATCAGGTTTATTCATTGGGCGATATTCCCCAGTATCAAATCTGTTAGGTCTACTATCAGGTCTCTCTTGTAAAAATAGATTCTTATCTGAATGAGACAATATTAAAATGTAAAGGCCCTCCTCCTATCAGGATTTGCTCTTCAGGGTGGGTCCGATAGTCTTTTTAGTCTTTGTGGCAGGTTGAGTTGGCTTGGGTTTAGGAACCACACTCTTTTTGGGTTTTGGCTGTAAAGACTTGAGTCCAAGGATCTCACAGTACTTGTTGCACAGATGCAAGGCTTTGAACTGATCAATGAATGACGTGGCACAGTTCCCCTTGAACCCCTTGTATCTAGAGAACAAACAACAACAAAAAACGAGACATTGCATGTGGTTTGTGAGGCGTAATGTACAATACACACAGGTGAAAACAGTGTTTGTATCGTTTTGATTTAATCCATCAGGTTTTGTATTGTATTTATTTTTCAGTACTCACCCTTTCTTACACGTGGCTATTCCAACATCTGTCAATCTCATGCCAACTCCTACAATGAAACGAGAGAAATCAATCAATCAATCAGTTATTCAAGTTATTTATAAAGCCATTTTTATAGCAGCAGTTGTCACACGTGCTTATACAGTAAATATATTATTTATATTTCTAATCTCCTACTTTCTTTGCACTGCTGTTAAGTACAGTAGCCAGACTGGACCTTGGCTCACTGTGCAGATGCAGTAACCTACCTTGCATGTCAGTGACGAGCAGGTTACCCTCAGTCTTGTGGTAGACCCAGTGCTGGAAGGTACAACACTTCTGTCCTGCCTCTGAGTCATTCCTCTTTAGGTTGATCTCCTTTCCRTCCCGAACAGAGTACTTGACAAACTCCCCCATCAGCTCCTCTTCCAGAGTGGCATACGGGATGTCGTTAGACAGGCGGTGGACCAGGTATATTGGTATACATCTGGAAAGGGGGGGGGGGAGAAACAGGAAGGTTACTGTTTTGCATATTTCACTGGGAAAAAAAGGATTTCATGTTTTTGCTGTAACAGAGATTGGAACACAGGTGAGCTGGAGTGAGGTTTTGGGGTTAAATTGAGTGGGACACAAGGACGGCAGGAGAAGAGATGGCATCTAGGAATTGACACTGGGATTTGCAGGCCCACACCCCACCAGATGATGATGTGACAGCGATGACATCATACTCACTCTGGAACTTCTCCGAAGGCTTCCTGTGTCTGGGCCACGGCTGTCCAGACCTTGATGTACTCTCTGGCTGTGTTCTGAACATGGCACTCCTGGAATCACACAATACACATATGTACAACAGGGTTCAGGAAGTGACTGAATTGAAATGAAACTGACCTCAACCCTGGGTCAGAGTATTACACAATGTCAAATAGGGAGAGCAACTGTTTTTCTGACCCTAACCGTACCCCTGACCCTGTGTCTGGTGATATCAAGGTAAATAAACCCTCACCTCCACGGCCAGGTTATAGTTTTTCTGAACCAACTCCTCGTTGTTCTGGGTCCCGTAGCTGATAGCGTTGTGTACCTTGAGCACACAGTGGTGGCCCTGGGTGAAGACAGGCACCATACCGGCCTTGAGCCTGGTCCGGAAGGCCCTTCTGTGCATACCCTCTCCAAAGTGTTCCTTCTCTGTCACCAGACTGGCTGGCTGGTTCTTATCAAAGTACTGCTCTGACAGGAAGTCCTCTTTGAACAACAGACAGGAACATTTCACATCCTCCTCTTCGCCTACTAGCTCAGTGGGAGCAGCTGAGGTAGAGAGAGGAATACAGTCATTCAGAAAGAGCCTTTGACATAGCATAGCATATTTCGATGCTTCCACAATGAATGACYTTTGAATGACCTCTGAACTTTTATTACCTAACACCTTGTCTCAGATGTATACWGTATATCAAACTGAAATTCAACATTAGATCACTACTCACCTGTGGTGTTTTTCTGGGGATGAGCCAGGATGACAATCTCACTCAGCACTATGAAAGAGACAGACAGAAACAGTGGGGGCTGTTAACCTCCAAATTATGTTTGAATTTTGCTGTTTTTATTGTGAGAGCCCTGTTGAGTAAGATTTCCAATATATTCATTGCACATGGCAAATTAAACCAGAAATTTTAAACTTGGATGTGAGTGTGACGTATTACGTGTCTTACCCTCGTAGGTGATGAGGTAGTCTAACGTGTCTTACCCTCGTAGGTGAGGAGGTAGTGTAACGTGTCTTACCCTCGTAGGTGAAGAGGTAGTCTAACGTGTCTTACCCTCGTAGGTGAGGAGGTAGTGTAACGTGTCTTACCCTCGTAGGTGAGGAGGTAGTGTAACGTGTCTTCCCTCGTAGGTGAGGAGGGTAGTGTAACGTGTCTTACCTCGTTAGGTGAAGGAGGTAGTGCTAACGTGTCTTTACCCTCGTAGGTGAGGAGGTAGTGTAACGTGTTTACCTCATAGGTGAGAGGTAGTGTAACGTGTCTTACCCTTCGTAGGTGAGGAGGTAGTGTAACGTGTCTTACCCTCGTAGGTGAAGAGGTTAGTGTAACGTGTCTTACCCTCGTAGGTGAGGAGGTAGTCTAACGTGTCTTACCCTCGTAGGTGAGGAGGTAGTCTAACGTGTCTTACCCTCATAGGTGAGGAGGTAGTGTAACGTGTCTTACCCTCATAGGTGAGAGGTAGTCTAACATGTCTTACCTCGTAGGTGAGGAGGTAGTCTAACATGTCTTACCCTCGTAGGTGAGGAGGTAGTCTAACATGTCTTACCCTCGTAGGTGAGGAGGTAGTCTAACATGTCTTACCCTCGTAGGTGAGGAGGTAGTCCTAACATGTCTTACCCTCATAGGTGGGAGGTAGTCTAACATGTCTTACCCTCGTAGGTGAGGAGGTAGTCTAACATGTCTTACCTCATAGGTGAGGAGGTAGTCTAACATGTCTTACCCTCGTAGGTGAGGAGGTAGTCTAACGTGTCTTACCCTCGTAGGTGAGGAGGTAGTCTAACATGTTTACCCTCATAGGTGAGGAGGTAGTGTTAACGTGTCTTACCCTCGTAGGTGAGGAGGTAGTCTAACGTGTTTTACCCTCGTAGGTGAGGAGGTAGTCTAACGGGTGTCTTACCCTCAGTAGGTGAGGAGGTAGTCCAGGATGACAGAGCCATGGGAACAGAGGAGACTACACGCGGTACTTCCCAGATCTTTATTGGAGGCTTGGTGATGTGAGGCACACTCTGCTCTCATCTCCAGCACTACACAGAGCAGAAGGAGAGAATAAACCTTGAATCATTATTCTGAGTTAACATAATCTATTCATACTTGTTCTCCAGTGTTTCCAACCAGGGGTACTATGAGACCATAGGCTCACTGGTAAAATGCTTCAGGTGTATCTGTGCAGAGCAAAACTCAGTTGGTACATTAATCAAAAAAGGTTGGAAACCCCTGCTCTATTAAACTACCCTGATGAAGCCAGCTTGCTGACAAAACATTGATTCATTAATGAATAATGAAAGTGTTATATTGAGAGTGATAAGAGTCTAACTGGAGGCTATATTCCTTTAATTTCTTGGTCTCTGTTCAAAACATACACCTGACTCAGCATACACCTGACTCGCATAACCTGATCAGCATACACCTGACTCAGCATATACACCTGACTCAGCATACACCTGACTCAGCATACACTGACTCAACATACCACCTGACTCAACATACACCTGACTCACATACACCTGATCAGCATACACTGACTCAGCATACACCTGACTCAGCATACACCTGACTCAGCATACACCTGACTCAACATACACATGACTCAGCATACACCTGACTCAGCATAAACCTGACTCAACATACACCTGACTCAACATATGTGTTAACTCACTTTCACTCTTTAGACATTTTTCAACAATGTTATTTCTAAAAGTTGTATTACGTAAGTAGAGACAGATAATCTAACGCAATAATCGTGACTGGCGGTATTCCAACTAAGTGGAGATTTCTGGAACAATAACAACGATATAGCACCTGATGCACAGTTGAATCATAGCGTTATATAAAAACGGGACCTTCCTCCCACTCATGGCTGAAATCATCATACATTTACATTTAAGTCATTTAGCAGACGCTCTTGTCCAGAGCGACTTACAAATTGGAAAGTTCATACATATTCATCCTGGTCCCCCGTGGGGATGAACCCACAACCCTGGCGTTGCAAGCGCCATGCTCTACCAACTGAGCCACACGGGACCATCATCAACACATTGATGGGTTAATATCTGAAATATATTGCTACAGTAACTTACACTGAGAGGAGCAACACCAAGTGGTCTTTCAAATAGTGGCGTGTCTCCCAAACCTCTCGTGGAGTACCCTCAGCTGTGATCTATACCATTACAATCAGGTGGAGCTAGTTCATCAGGTGTAGCTAGTTGGATCAGGTGTAGCTAGTTGCATCAGGTGTAGCTAGTTGGGATCAGGTGTAGCTAGTTGCATCAGGTGTAAGCTAGTTAACATCAGGTGTAGCTAGTTGGATCAGGTTTGTAGCTAGTTGCATCAGCTGTAACTAATTGGATCAGGTGTAGCTAGTTTGCATCAGGTGTAGCTAGTTGCATCAGGTGTATCTAATTGGATCAGGTGTAGCTGTTTGGTCAGGTGTGCTAGTTGGATCAGGTGTAGCTAGTTGCATCAGGTGTAGCTAATTGGATCATGGTGTAGCTAGTTGGATCAGGTGTAGCTAGTTGGATCAGGTGTAGATAGCTGGATCTGGTGTAGCTAGTTACATCAGGTGTAGCTAGTTGGATCAGGTGTAGCTAGTTGCATCAGGTGTAGCTAGTTGCAATCAGGTGTAGCTAGTTGGATCAGGTGTAGCTAGTTGCATCAGGTGTAGCTAGTTACATCAGGTGTAGCTAGTTGGATCAGTGTAGCTAGTTGCTAGTTGTAGCTATTGGACTAGGTGTAGCTAGTTGCATCAGGTGTAGCTAGTTGATCAGGTGTAGTATTGAATCGGATGTAGCTAGTTGGATCAGGTGTAGCTAGTTGGATCAGGTGTAGCTAGTTGGATCAGGTGTAGCTTGTTGGATCAGGTGTAAAGCTAATTGGATCAGGTGTAGCTAGTTGGATCAGGTGTAGCTAGTTGGATCAGGTGTAGATAGCTGGATCTGGTGTAGCTAGTTTACATCAGGTGTAGCTAGTTGGATCAGGTGTAGCTAGTTGCATCAGGTGTAGCTAATTTGATCAGTTAGCTAGTTACATCAGGTGTAGCTAGCTGGATCAGGTGTAGCTAGTTGGATCAGGTGTAGCTAGTTGGATCAGGTGTAGCTAATTGTATCAGGTGTAGCTAGTTACATCAGGTGTACGCTAGTTGGATCAGGTGTAGCTAGTAGCTAGTTGGATCAGGTGTACCTAGCTGGATCTGGTGTAGCTTAGTTTGGATCAGGTGTAGCTAGCTGGGAATAGCTGGATCTGGTGTAGCTAGTGGATTGGTGTACCTAGCTGGATCTGGTGTAGCTAGTTGGATTGGTGTACCTAGCTGGATCTGGTGTAGCTAGTACAGTGCATTCGGAAAGTATTCAGACCCCTTCCCTTTTCCACATTTTGTTACGTTACAGCCTTATTCTAAAATTGATTAAATGAATGTTCTTATTCATCAATCTACACACAATATCCCATAGTTAGAAACTTTTGCAAATGTATTAAAAATAAAAACAGAAACACCTTATTTACATAAGATTAAAAATTGAGCTTAGGCCCTGTTTCCATTGATCATCCTTGAGATGTTTCTACAACTTGATTGGAGTCAACCTGTGGTAAATTCAATTGATTGGACATGATTTGGAAAGGCACACACCTGTCCATATAAGGTCTCACAGTTGACAGTGCACGTCAGAGCAAAAGCCAAGCCATGAGATTGAAGGAATTGTCCGTAGAGCTCCGAGACAGGATTGTGTCAAGGCACAGATCTGGGGAAGGGTACCAAAAAAGGTCTGCTGCATTGAAGGTCCCCAAGAACACAGTGGCCTCCATCATTCTGAAATGGAAGAAGTTTGGAACCACCAAGATTCTTCCTAGAGCTGGCCGCCCGCATCAAATTGAGTAATTGGGGGAGAAGGGCCTTGGTCAGGGAGGTGACCAAGAACCCGATGGTCACTCTGACARAACTCCAGAGTTCTTCTGTGGAGATGGGAGAACCTTCCAGAAGGACAACCATCTCTGCAGCACTCCACCAAKCAGGCCTTTATGGTAGAGTGACCAAAACGGAAGCCACTCTTCAGTGAAAGGCACATGACAGCCCRCTTGGAGTTTGYMAAATGACACCTAAAGGACTYWCAGACCATGAGAAAGAAGATTCTCTGGTCTGAWGAAACCAAGATTGAACTCTTTGGCCTGAATGCCAAGCRTCAYGTCTGGAGGAAACCTGGCACCATCMCTACGATGAAGYGTGGTGGTGGCAGCATCATGCTGTGGGGATGTTTTTCAGCGGCAGGGACTGGGAGACTAGTCAGGATACAGGGAAAGCTGAACRGAGCAAAGTACAGCGAGATTCTTGATGAAAACCTTCTCCAGAGYGCTCAGGAACTCAGACTGGGGCGAAGGTTCACCTTCCAACAGGACAATGACCCTAAGCACACAGCCAAGACAACGAAGGAGTGGCTTCAGGACAGGTCTCTGAATGTCCTTGATTGGCCCAGCCAGAGCCTGGACTTGAACCCGATCAAACATCTCTGGAGAGACCTGAAAATAGCTGTGTAGTGAGGCTCCCCAGCCAACCTGACAAGCTTGTAGTGTCATACCCAAGAAGACTCAAGGCTGTAATCGCTGCCAAAGGTGCTTCAACAAAGTACTAAGTAAAGGGTCTGAATACTTATGTCTCCCAGAGCTGGGCAAACATTTAGCAAACATTTCWAAAAAATAGGTTTTGCTTAGTCATTATGGGGTATTTTGTGTAGATTGATGAGGGAAAAACAACAACAGTTTAATCCATTTTAGAATAAGTCTGTAACGTAACAAAATGTGGAAAAAGTCAAGAGGTCTGAATACTTTCCGAATTTATTGTAAGTACTGAAATAGATCAAATAAATGGAATGTCTGGGAGTATTCAATAAGATATTTGAGAAACACTGAAATATGGTAACGGGGTAGGGTAACTAGCTCTCCCATAGGAACATTTAAGGGCATGGACAATGTAATATACTGTCAAATCAAATCAGGACTTGTACCTTCTCTTGATCTCAGCCAGCACTGCCCCCTCTCTGGTCCAGGTGACGGTGTAGTCGGTAAAGACAGCCGTGAACTGACACCCTAGACTGAGACTCTGAGGATCGCCACTGACAGGCACTGCCTGGATCCGCTGCACCACTCTGGGCACTGGAAAAAAATATACACACATGTGTCTAAGAATTACACAGAAAATGTATATTATCGTTAATAATAATTTTAGAGTAGTTATCATAACACTAGACATGGGCTCAAATAGATKTATTGTTTTCTTTCAAATAGATAAGTTGCGTAATCGAACCAATGGAATTGTTTCAAGTGCAAATCCTGCCCATGTGGCGCTCCAAGTAGGCTCAATCAAACGCTCTACGTATTTGAAAGAAAACAAATACCATCTGAACCCAGGTCGGTGTAATAGTAGAGTATACTGCAGTGCATTCCCACCTTCTTTTGGTGCATGATGTGTTCTCTGTTTCAGTACATCGCTGTAGGCCTTCCTACGAGTTGTCTCAACAGCAGCCTTGGGTTCGTGTTTACCAAACTTGTCCTCAGACAGACGGCGCCGCTTGATGACATCATCATTGGGCTGCTGGCCAATGGGGATGGTAGACTGGGGCACCTTGGAGGAAGGGTCACTCACTGTGGCACCTTGGCTGATGACAGAAGCGTCAACCAGAGATTTCACACCAGGTTGTTTCTGAGCGCTGTCTGAATGAACACTGTCCTTCTTACAAGGCAGAGCTGCTGTAGTCTTATCTTTGGTTTTCCCAGCCTTGGGTCCAAATTTGGCAACAAAGGTGTCTATTTTCCCATTGGTAGCAGTCTTCTGTTTAGCCCTGTTCTCCACCTCRACCAGGGGCTCTACCCCCTCGCTCTTCACTGTTGCATTCTGGGAGTGTTTCCCAGAGTGTTTCTTCTTCTTCCCGTGGGCGTGGCCTTTGGTGTTAACATTCTCTGTTATGACGATAGTCTCTTTGACAGTCACAGATCCATCGTCGCCATCCTCGCGTGTTGTTAGGGGATCACATTTAATGTAAGATCCGAGCGGTAGGTTCTGTTGTGTTTTGGAGGTTGGTGGGGCCAGATGGTGAACCACAGCTGGCTTCTCTTTCTTGGAGTGTGTTCTGGTTTTATGAGGCATCTTGGAGCCTTTCTTTACGTCTGCTGTAACACAGTGATTGGGTTCTTTATTTCTGTCTGATTGTRTTTGTTTCAACAAGGACGTTCTGGAGTCTAGAGGGTTCTCCTGGTCTAGAGTTAAGTATGCAACACGTTCCTTCTCTGAGATCATCAAGTGATCACCGGTCACAATGATATAGTTGGAGAGTTCTTTACCGAGGGAGCTGACCTCATGTGGGACTGTGMTGTTTTTCTTTCTGTCAAGAGACCAAGATGCTGTTGATTCCTCACTTGACGAAGACGATGCTGGAAAGTCCCTGTTCAGATTCCGACCAGAGCAAATGGTCAACTTTCCACCCTTGTCCTCTGATGTTGTATCTCTAGAACCTGTATTCCTCTTTRTGTTCGTCAACAACAGTTTTTCCTCTTTGTTTACCACAGGTGTCTTCTTATCAATCTTCCCTCGGAAACAGGCGGGCAAAACGGGCAGTCGGGGCACATTAKATTGTATAAACCCACAACTCTGACCTTTCTGTTCATTGAGTAGTGAGCTCTTAGGACTGGCTTGGATGGCATCCCCTTCCAAAGCGCTGTTCGTCCGGCAAAAGAGAGATCGGCCCACGCTGAGACTCAGAGGAGCTAAAGGCATAACAGGCATTAAAAATGGTGGATTCCCCCACTGTGGCCTCTTCCCCTCTGTCTCCTGGAGGTCCTTCCTGTCTGTGTTGGGGGACACATGTATGTCTGCCTTAGTACCTCGGGACGGTGTGTCTCTGTGTGCCATCACGTATGTGTTCCTGTCAGAGTCTGTGGTACATTGAGACTTCTTAAATGACTGTTGATGTCTCTTGTCGCCACACAGATGCTCCACCTGATGTGTCTTGTTACTGGACGGGTAACCGGAGACGCTCACCGACCCATAACGTCTCTCTTCATCTTCCCCCTCAATGAACACGCCGCCCAGCTGGGAGACACTATTTTCTGTCACATTCCGCACTGCATCTCTAAGGTGCTACATGGGGAGAAATAAACAATGTTTCAAATGGTTCAATAGTCACCAAAGGTGTAGGCTCGGCCCTAATGTATGTGCTCTCTGTCACCTGGAGCTGCATGACAAATGGTCCAGGAACACAAGGAAAGCACAAAGGACAATACCCAACTTGTATCTGGACAGGGTGAACTCTGATGYTATCTATATGGATGTATGATCTCTGTGGTAACTGTTCACTGAGGATAACTCTGATGCTATCTATATGGATGTATCCAGTCCTTGTTCTCTCTCTTATCCTGTATCCAGTCCATGGAGGAAGGTTATATGATCAATTCTAATTTCCTAGGCTTCTAGAGCTCTGGGCTTCTAGACCTCTAGACCTCTGGGCTTCTAGAGCTCTGGGCTTCTAGACCTCTAGGCTTCTAGACCTCTAGACCTCTGGGCTTCTAGACCTCTGGGCTTCTAGACCTCTAGGCTTCTAGACCCCTGGGCTTCTAGACCCCTGGGCTTCTAGACCTCTAGGCTTCTAGATCTCTAGGCTTCTAGAACTCTGGGCTTCTAGACCTCTAGGCTTCTAGACCTCTGGCCCAGTAAGCATTTCTTTGTTCATGTTTTGTCTTGTAAGTTACCCTTAGGATCTATAGTATATGCTTAGCAATGCCTTGTAATGCTTGTTAATATCTTGTAACTTAAGCTACGTGCCTTGTATGTGAATCCATTCATTTTACAAAGTTATTAAATACACCTGTATTTAGAATTCCATTCTCAGATTTTTCTTCAATTCCTATTTCTGTGTTCTTGCACATTGCTATTTATCTTGATGGAGTCAGATAAACATTTTAATAGGYTAATTGCTGCGTCTTATTACGAGTCACATGCAATGTATATATAATATACTGTATATCAAATATTACTGCCCACTACACAGGTTAATATTGAAAGGTTCAATAGGCTAAGATTCAAAAGACATTAAATAGTATAACATGTTCAGATAAGTCGTAAGTTAGTAGCAGGTTAGACAATAAAGAAGGATAAACATTGTTCCCGAAGACACCTATCTAAAACATACTGATTTCTCATGTATTTGTTGTCATAGATTGTCGTAAACATATCTTGCTATATAACAACTTGCATTATGTTGATTAGAGTCAACTGCCTTACATATAACCTACTGTAAATGTGGGAGTGGTCTGGTCTATAGCACTGTTATGGGCTGTGCACTATTAACTGTGCAACTCAAAATGTTTAAGCCAATCAAAGGTGTCCCTTTATCCTCCCAGGCGTTTAACCCAGTGAGTGAGCTTTTTAGACTGCTCTGAAGGTGTGTGTGTGTGTGTGTTGTGTGTGTGTGTGGTGTGTGTGTGTGTGTGTGTGTGTTGTTGTGTGGGTTGTGTGTGTGTGTGTGTGTGTGTGTGGTGGTGTGTGTGTGTGTGTGTTTGTGTGTTGTGTGTGAGAGAGAGTAGGGGGGAGAGAGTCTTGTACACTCCTTAGCTGTGCTTCCATCCTGGGGTGCGTGCTATTATCATCAAACACCCACTATATTAGCGATGCCATTTCTGTTCTGTCTATCTGAGGTTTTTCTATGCCTCTCATTTCCTTAGACCACTTCACAGGGCCAGACCAGCTGCAGTCTCAGAGCTACAGTAGGCTCCAGAGATAGGCTCCCAGAGCTAGCCGAGAGCTATCTCCCAGAGCTAGCCCAGAGCTAGGCTCCCAGAGCTAGGCTCCCAGAGCTAGCCCAGAGCTAACCTCCCAGAGCTAGCCCAGAGCTAGCTCCCAGAGCTAGCCCAGAGCTAACCTCCCAGGGCTAAGCCCAGAGCTAACCTCACAGAGCTAGCCCAGAGCTAACCACCCAGAGCTAGCCAGAGCTAACCTTCCCAGAGCTAGCCAGAGCTAACCTCCAGAGCTAGCCCAGAGCTAACCTCCCAGAGCTAGCCCAGAGCTAACCTCCCAGAGCTAGCCCAGAGCTAACCTCCCAGAGCTAGCCCAGAGCTAAACCTCCCAGAGCTACCCAGAGCTACCTCCCAGAGCTAGCCCAGAGCTAACCCCCAGAGCTAGGCTCCCAGAGCTAACCTCCCAGAGCTAGCCCAGAGCTAACCTCCCAGAGCTAGCCCAGAGCTAACCTCCCAGAGCTAGCCAGAGCTAACCTCCCAGAGCTAACTCCAGAGCTTAGCCAGAGCTAACCTCCAGAGCTATCCTCCCAGAGAACCTCCCAGAGCTAGCCCAGAGTAACCTCCCAGAGCTATCTCCCAGAGCTAGCCCAGAGCTAGCGCTCCCAGAGTGAGCCCTGAGCTAACTCTCCAGAGCTAGCCCAGAGCTGGGCTCCCAGAGCTAGCCCAGAGCTAGGCTCCAGAGTAGCCCATAGCTAACCTCCCAGGCTAGCCCAGAGCTAACCTCCCAGAGCTAGCCAGAGCTAGGCTCCAGAGCTAGAGCTCCCAGAGCTAGCCCAAGCTAACCTCCCAGAGCTAGGCTCCCAGAGCTAGGCTCCCAGAGCTACCGTCCCAGAGCTAGCCCAGAGCTAGCCCAAGCTAACTCCCAGAGCTACTCCCAGAGCTAACTCCCAGAGCTAGCCCAGAGCTAACCTCCCAGAGCTATCCCCAGAGCTAACCAGCCCAGAGCTTAGCCCAGAGCTAAGCCTCCCAGAGCTAGCCCAGAGCTATCCTCCCAGAGCTAGCCCAGAGCAAACCTCCAGAGCTATCCTCCCAGAGCTAACCTCCAGAGCTAGCCCAGAGCTAACCTCCCAGAGTAGCCCTGAGCTAAACCTCCCAGAGCTAGCCCAGAGCTAGGCTCCCAGAGCTAGCCAGAGCTAGGCTCCCAGAGCGACCAGAGCTAACCTCCCAGGTCTAGCCCAGAGTACCTCCCAAAGCTAGCCAGACTAGGCTCCAGAGCTAGGCTCCCAGAGCTAGCCAGAGCTAACCTCCCAAGCTAGGCTCCAGAGCTAGCCCAGAGCTAGGCTCACAGAGCTAGGCTCCCAGAGCTAACCTCCCAGAGCTAGCCCAGAGCTAACCTCCAGAGCTAGCCCAGAGCTAACCTCCCAGAGCTCCAGAGCTAACCTCCCAGAAGGTCTAGCCAGAGCTAACCTCCCAGAGCTAGCTCCCAGAGCTAACCTCCAGAGCTAGGCCCAGAGCTAACCTCCCAGAGCTAGCCCAGAGCTAACCTCCAGAGCTAGCCAGAGTACCTCCCAGAACTAACCCAGAGCTTGGCTCCCAGAGCTACCCAGAGTAGCTCCCAGAGCGAGCCCAGAGCTAACCTCCAGGGCTAGCCCAGAGCTAACCTCCAGAGCTAGCCCAGAGCTAGGCTCCCAGAGCTAGGCTCCCAGAGCTAGCCCAGAGCTAACCTCCAGAGCTCAGGCTCCCAGAGCTAGCCCAGAGCTAGGCTCACGAGCTAACCCAGAGCTCCCAGAGCTTAACCTCCCAGAGCTAGCCCAGAGCTAACCTCGCCAGAGCTAGCCCAGAGCTAACCTCCAAGAGCTAACCAGAGCTAAACCCTCCCAGAGCTAGCCCAGAGCTAACCTCCCAGAGCTAGGCTCCCAGAGCTAACCTCCCAGAGCTAGCCCAGAGCTACAACCTCCCAGAGCTTAACCTCCCAGAGCTAGCCCAGAGCTAACACTCCCCAGAGCAGAGCTCCCAGAGCTACCTCCCAGAGCTAGCCCAGAAGCCTAACCCCAGGAGCTAGCCAGAGCTAAACCTCCCAGAGCTAGCCCAGAGCTAACCTCCCAGAACTAACCCAGAGCTTGGCTCCCAGAGCTAGCCCAGAGCTAGTCTCCCAGAGCTAGCCCGGAGCTAGGCTCCCACATGAGAAATCAAGGAACAGATACTACATAACAACCCTTCCACATCTGACTCAGTCAGGGTGAATAAACCAACATACTGTAGCGATCAGGGTGGCTTGGCTGTTTCAGACCACCTTCAGTCCTCAGTCGGACTACGTGCCACTGGCTACAGAGTAGTGCTCTGCCCTACAGAATAGTGCTCTGCCCTACATAAGAGTTTTGCTATACTCTGCTCTCTCTCTCTCTCTCTCTCTCTCTCTCTCTCTCTCGGTGCTGGGCTGGCTGTGAAGGTATGGAATACTGAACGTTGTGATGATGTTTCAGGTTGCAGTGTAATTGATGTTGTGGACTATTATTAGTACATGATAAAGGTGAGTGTCGCCTCAGGGTTAGTTTCTGACAGACAGAAAGACATAACTCTAGTGAAAGTGTTTGTGTGTGTCAGTACAACGCCGCTGTTGCGTCCTTGGGTTAGTAAGTCTAAAAAACATACTTTCCCCGTCTCGAAAAATAAAATGATTTCACAGAAATATCCACATATTTAGTTAACTACACGACCATGCAGTTGTAAACAAACAAATCCACTGCTGTTAATCAACTACTACAGTATCTAAATCAAATAACATAATAAACTTGAAATCTTACCTGGTTCTGAAATCTGCCAACACTGTCCTCTAGTAAATAACTGTCTCTCTTGTGGCTAATATCAATGTCTGTTTCCATTTCCAACACATCTCTCCCCACAGGAGCAGCACCCGAGGCGGATGAGGAAAAGGATATGGGGGGAGGAGCCAGCACCGCCTCTGTCGTATTGATCACCAGCCCGTAGAGTTTGGTGGTGGGAAAGACCAGTGTGTCAGACGATGAACCCAGGGTTGAGTGGCTATCTGTGGGATAGGCAGAGCAGTCATCCTCAGTGATCACCAGCTCTCCAACAGGCTCCTGATCTCCCTGCCCTGCTGATGATATACACCCGCTGTGGGACTCCTCTGTCTGKGTGTCTTCCCCTTCCCCTTCCCTGTCCTGGAGGCTACCCACTTCCAGTAGCTCTTCTGGCCCAGCGTGGATGGGGCTCTCTGTGCTGGCTCGCGGCTCCACTGCCTGGTGTTGGATGGCCATGGGTGTCTGTGGATATGCTTGTGCCTGTCCCTGTCCCTGTTTCTGTGTGAGTGCAGCTGTTCCTGTAAAGTCTTCGGGTCGCGGTCCTCCTCCAGGAACTATGACAGCCCAGTCGGAGAACGTGCTATACCAGCTGTCAGTGGACACAGACCTATCAAAAGGTGGCASAGACAACCACTGGTCCGAATCACAGCCTCCCTGACCAATAGCAGCGTCCGTTCCCAGTAGGAAACCCGACTCCTTTGTGTTGCCCGGACATTCTGTGACACCGCTGCCTCTGATAGGATAAAGGCCCCACTCGTCCCCACCCAAAATAGCCCCTTCTTCCCCCTCCCCATCCTCAGCTGCCAGGGTCTGATACTGGCAGGCGTCCAGCCACAACTCGTTAGGACTGTCATTGTTTTCCTCTGAGGACTTTAAACTAGCTCCCTCTGTCCCATCATGTGTCACACTAGTGATGCTATCACATAAGACCCAATAAGCATCAACAGGTGGTGGTGTAGCATCATGATAGCCTGGTGCTAGTCCCTCTGACTGGGCCATGTCCTCTTTCTCTGTCCTAACATGGTGGTGGTGGTGGTGGTGGTGTAAGAGTCCTGTCACCGGATCCTGGGTGACTAGCATTAAGACATGTGTGTCACAGTGACAGTCAGTCACATTGCCCTCCACTGTGTCACTTTTTTGGGTAATCTGTGGCATCTGTCGCGTCTCCTGGATTAGGTTAAGTGTGTCAGGGTCAGTGACACTGGCCTGGGTATTTGAGTGAGGGGGTATAGGTTCCATAGGGCCAACACTGATACCAATACCAACACCATGTGTCCGTTTGTGACTGGGGCAGGGGCGATGAGGGGCCACGGGCCCCTGTGGGGGGTGGATTAAGACAAGTGTGCCAGGGTCAGTGATGCTGTTCTCTGTCTGGGTATTTGGCTTAGGCGATATGGGCTCCATGGAGCCGGGGCCAGGGCTGGGGCTAGGACCTGGGCAGCAGTGGGGCTCTGGGCCCTGGGAGGTGAGTGCAGGTTTGGGCTGGGTGTCTGGGAGGGGTGGTATGGGCTCCGTAGAACAGAGCCTGTACATCCGTCTGCGGCTAAGGCTGGGGCAGGCTGGTGTCAGGATGTCTGGCTCTAAGAGGGGTGGTATATCTTCCTCCATAGCGCCGATGTATCCAACGTGAGTCAGGCTCTCAGTCAAAAGGGAATTTCCTATTGGGYTAACGGTAAAGAAGTTGGTTTCTCCCGTGGGAGAGCCGGATTCAGATCCCACCCGCAACACCAACACAGTTCATCCCTCTGGGGTTGGGGCAGCAGGAGGCCCCTGAGAGGTCGGTGCAGGCTGTGGTTGGGTCAGTAGGAGGCCCCTGAGAGGTGCAGGCTGGGGTCGAGGCTGGGCACTTCACGGGTCTGTGGACCGGAGCTGGTTGTGGTGACACCAGCCCTTGTCATTTAGATATTGTCCACCAAGAGCTAGTAACTACAACTTTCCTGTTCGACTGTTCCTTCATCCATTCTACAGTACTGTCATCCACTCCGAATGGGTTTGTTCAGGAAGATCTGTAAAGTAAAATATGGATCTTATTACACAAAATAATACAACACCTTAAGTCTCTTAGGACCCATCCTAATCTCTTAAAGCTTGATAATAAATTACCATTGGAGAAGATAAGCAATAGATAGCCTACAACAGGGATCATCAGCTAGATTCAGACGCGGGACATTTTTTTTCTTTTCTTGAGGGGATAATAAACCCACCGTCTCCATCTAGCGGTCAATTAATCCACTATCTACCTCTAGATATC
>NC_036860.1:66270378-66276773 GCF_002910315.2 Salvelinus sp. IW2-2015
TCTTCCTGTAGCTGTCAATAAAACCACTGATTCCCTTTAGCTGTTAATAAACCACTATCTCCCTCTAGCTATCTCCATCTAGCTGTAAATAAAACAACTATCTACCTCTAGCTAGCGCCCTCTAGTTACCTCCTTCTAGCTATCACCCTCTAGCTGTCAATAAACCCACTATCTCCCTCTAGCTGCCAATAAACTCACTATCTCTGACTAGCAATCTACCTATAGTTGTCAATAAACCAACTATCTCCCTCTAGCTGTCCAAAACCCACTATCTCCATCTCGTTGTCAATAAACCCACTATCTTCCTCTAGCTGTCAAAATACCCACTATCTCCCTCTAGCTATCTCCCTCCAGCTGTAAATAAACCCACCATATCTCTTTATCTGCCAATAAAACACTATCTCCCCTAGCTATCTCCCTCTAGCTATCTCACTCTAGCTGTCAATAAACCCACTATCTCCCTCTAGCTATCTCCCTATAGCTGTAAATAAACCCACCATATCTCTTTATCTGTCAATAAAACACTATCTCCCCTAGCTATCTCCCTCTAGCTATCTCACTCTAGCTGTCAATAAGCCCACTTTCTCCCTTTAACTATCTCCCTATAGCTGTCAATAAACCCACTATCTCCCTCTAGCTGTCAATAAACCCACTATCTCTCTCTAGCTGTCAATAAACCCACTATCTCCCTCTAGCTGTCAATAAACCTACTATCTCTGTCTAGCAATCTACCTCTAGTTGTCAATAAACCCACTATCTCCCTSTAGCTGTCAATAAACCCACTTTCTMTCTCTAAATATATCCCTATAGCTATCAATAAACCCAATGTCTCCTTATAGCTGTCAAAAAACCCACTATCTCCCTTCAGCTGTCAATAAACACACTGTCTCCCTCTAGCTATCTCCCTCTAACTAYCTGCATCTAGTTGTCAATAAAACMACAATCTCCCTCTAGCTATTTCACTCTAGGTGTTAATAACACCCTATCTCCTCTAGCTATCTCCCTATAGCTGTCAAAAAACAATATCTCCCTCTAGCTTTCTCCCTCTGGCTATGTGTCCCTCTAGCTATCTCCCTGTAGATACCTAACTCTAGCTATTACATTTACGTTATTACATTTACGTCATTTAGCAGACGCTCTTATCCAGAGCGACTTACAAATTGGAAAGTTCATACATATTCATCCTGGTCCCCCCGTGGGAATTGAACCCACAACCCTGGCGTTGCAAGCGCCATGCTCTACCAACTGAGCC
Organism: Salvelinus sp. IW2-2015; assembly: GCF_002910315.2. Taxonomy (NCBI): domain Eukaryota; kingdom Metazoa; phylum Chordata; class Actinopteri; order Salmoniformes; family Salmonidae; genus Salvelinus; species Salvelinus sp. IW2-2015. Next base: position 66,271,631 of record NC_036860.1, read on the forward strand.
ACACGGGACCAGCTATCTCCCTCCAGCTGTCAATACAGCCACTATCTCACTCTAGCTATTTCCCTCTAGCTATCACCCTCTAGGTGTCCATAAACCCACTGTCTCCCTGTAACTATCTGCCACTAGTTGTTTATCTGCCACTAGTTGTTTATAAACCTACTATTACCCTCTAGCTATATCCCCATAGCTGTCAATGAATTCACTATCTCTCTTTTTCTATTTCCAACTAGCTATCTCCCTCTAGCTGTCTACTTCTAGCAATCTTCCTCTAGCTGTCTCCCTCTAGCTATCTCAATCCAGCGGTCAATAAACATACTATTTCCCTATAGCTGTCAATAAACCCACTATCTCCCTCTAGCTGTCAATAAACCCACTATCTCCCTCCAGCTGGCAATAAACCCACTATTTCCTTTTAGCTGTCAATAAACCCACTATCTCCCTCTAGCTGTCAATAAATCCACTATCTCCCTTCAGCTGTCAATAAACCCTCTATCTCCCTTTAGCTGTCAATAAACCTACTATCCTTATCTAGCTAACGCCCTCTAGTTATCTCTGTGTTGCTATCTCCCTCGAGCTGTCAATAAACTAACTGTCTCCCTCTAGCTATCTCCCTCTAGCTGTCTCCCTCTATCTGTCAATAAATCCACCATCTCCTTTTAACTAAATCCCTCTAGCTATCCCCCTATAGCTGTCTCCATCTAGATATCTCCCTGCAGCTATCTCCTTCTAGCTGTCAATAAACCCACTGTCTCCCTCCAGCTGTCAATAAACCCACTGTCTTCTTCTAGCTGTCAATAAACCCAMTATMTCCCTCTAGCTATCTCCCTCTAGCTGTCAAGAAACACATTGTCTCCCTCTAGCTGTCAATACACCCACTGTCTCCTTCTAGCTGTCAATAAACCTACTGTCTCCCTCCAGCTGTCAATAAACCCACTGTCTCCTTCTAGGTGTCAATAAACCCACTATCTCCCTCTAGCTATCTCCCTCTAGCTGTCAAGAAACACATTGTYTCCCTCTAGCTGTCAATACACCCACTATCTCCATCTAGCTGTCAATAAACCCACTATCTCCCTCTAGCTATCTCCCTCTGTCAGTGAACCCACTATCCTATCTCCCTCTAGCTGTCAATAAACCCACTATCTCCCTCTAGCTGTCTCACTGTAGCTATCTCCCTGTAGCTATCTCCACATAGCTGTCAATACACCCACTATCTCCCTCTAGCTATCTCCCTTTAACTGTCGGTAAACCCACTATCCTATCTCACTCTAGCTGTCAATAAACCCACTATCTCCCTGTAGCTGTCTCCCTGTAGCTATCTCCCTATAGCTGTCAATTAACTCAATGTTTCCCTCTAGCTGTCAATAAACCCACTGTCTCCCTCTAGCTGTCTCCCGGTAGCTATCTCCCTGTAGCTATCTCCCTCTAGCTGTCAATAAACTCAATGTCTCCCTTTAGCTGTCAATAAACCCACTATCAATAAATCCACTCACTCCTTGTAGTTATCAGTAAACCCACTATATTCTTTAGCTATCTTCCTCTATCTGTCAATAAACCCACGATCTAATACATATCTCCCTCTAGCTGTCAATAAACCTACTATCTCCCTCTAGCTGTCTCCCTCTAGCTGTCAATAAACCTACTACCTCCCTCTATATGTCTCCCTTTAGCTATCTCCCTCTAGCTATCTCCCTCTAGCTGTCTCCCTTTAGCTGTCTCCCTCTAGCTGTCTCCCTCTTACTATCTCCCTGTAGCTATCTCCCTCTAGATATCACATTGACAGCTAGATGGTTCTCTCCATCTAGCTGTCAATAAATCCACTATCTCCCTCTAGCTATCTCCTTCTAGTTATGTCCCTCTAGCTGTCTCCCTCTAGCTGTCTCCATCTTGCTATCTCCCTGTAGCTATCTCCCTGTAGCTGTCAATAAACCCACTGTCTCCATCTAGTCAAGAAACCCTCGATCTCACTCTAGCGGTTAATAAATCCACTATCTCCCTCTATCTGTCAATAAACACACGATCTCCCTCTAGCTGGCAATAAAACCACTGATTCCCTCTAGCTGGCAATAAATCCACAGTCTCCCTCTAGCTATCTCGCTTTAGTTGTCAATAAACCCACTACCCCCCTTTAGCTGTTGATTAACCACTATCTCCCTCTCGCTTTCAAGACACTTATAAATTAATAATCTGCTACTCTCCTCTGAAAACAAATGATCTGTTATACTGTTTTTTTGGATAACGAAGTGGGATTAAAATAAAATACTTAATTGTGTTGTCTGTGGTGGGGTTTGCAGTTTTTTTAACGTTTCTTTTGGTTCCATTGCAAYAGACAAGCTCAATCAAGCACAGATCAAGTATATTGACAGTGACATTAGTGCTTGAGGGAGATGGCCCCTTTTTCTCCACCCTACCCTGCTCTGCACTGCACTGAGCTAAGCTGTCCAGCTGGGTAGGTGTCTGGTGGCATGGACTGTGGAAAAATACCAGTTCACCCTTGTGCTGCATTAGTGTCATTCCAGTTTAGACGAAGGGCACCTTAGCCTGGACCTCAGCACGGTTGTTTAACAAGATCTATCCACAGCTATTGACTAACATAACACTTTCCATGACATTCTGAAACAAGACATTCCAATCCTTCCAAACTAATCCCACCTGGCACTATTCAAGCTTTGATAAGATGTAGACAGAGATAAATTATTAAAAATAGTATTGATTAAGCCTTCATTATGCATTGAATCAATTATCAAATAAAATAAAATATTATTTGTCACATGCTTCGTAAACAACGGGGGGTTGACTAACAGTGAAATACTTATTTACCGGTCCTATCCCACAATACAGACAGACAGAAAATATAAGTAATAGACAAATAATAGCACAAGGAATAAATACACAATGAGTAATGATACCATGGCTATATATACGGGGAACCAGTACCGAGTCGATGTGCAGGGGTACAAGGTCATATTTTATTTAACCTTTATTTAACTAGGCAAGTCAGTTAAGAACAAATTCTTATTTACAATGACGGCCTACACCGGCCAAACCCGGACGGCGCTGGGCCAATTATGAGCCGCCCTATKGGACTCCCAATCACGGCCAGTTGGGATACAGCCTGGAATCAAACCAGGGTCTGTAGTGACACCTCTAGCCTTAGACCTCTGCGCCACTCGGGAGMCCCAAATGTACGTACATATATGTAGGGATAAAGTGACTAGGCAACAGAGTAAATGATAAACAGTAAAGAGTGCATAAAGGGTCAACTCAGATAGTCCGGGTAGCTATTGGTTAACTACTTAACTAACTATTTATCAGTCTTATGGATTGGGGGGGTAGAAGCTGTTCAGGGTCCTGTTGGTTCCAGACTTGGTGCATTGGTACCACTTGCCTTGCGGTAGCAGAGAGAACAGTCTATGGTGGCTGAAGTCTTGAAATATTTTAGGGCCTACCTCTGACACTGCCTGGTATAGAGGTCCTGGATGGCAGTACTGGGCCGTACACAATAGCCTCTGTAGTGCCTTGTGGTCKCGTYAACACTGTAAGGTGTTCTGACAGCAAGTTCCAACATGATAACTGATTTAAATCTATGACATAACAAAGTGAGGCAATTCCAATTGGAGTGTAAAATTCCAAAATACAACAGATGATCCTTTAGAGAGGGATGCTGATGTGATCTGTACAATTCCAAAGTAGAACAACTCAGACTTCAAAGAGCTAAAGGTGAAAGCTTGTCTTCAAGCAGGAAGTGTCCAAGACTATGACCAACTGTCACGGCCGTCAAAAGGAGGAGACCAAGGCGCAGCGTGGTATGCGTACATTCTTTATTACAAGAATGAACATCGAACAAAATGAACCGTGCCGCTATACAAATGAGTGCTGACATGCAACTACACATAGACAAGAACCCACAAATACCCAAGAGAAATGGCTACCTAAATATGGTCCCCAATCAGAGACAACGATAAACAGCTGCCTCTGATTGGGAACCATAATCAGGCCACCATAGACATATATATACCTAGACCTACTAAAACCCCTAGACTTACAAAAACCCTAGACAATACAAAACTAGCATACCCACCCTAGTCACACCCTGACCTAACCAAAATAATAAAGAAAACATAGATAACTAAGGTCAGGGCGTGACATCTCTTCGCATGGGCCCCCCCCCGCCAAATTCTCTAAAGTGACGTTGGAGGCGGCTTATGGTAGAGAGATGAACATTCAATTCTCTGGCAACAGCTCTGGTGGACATTATTGCAGTCGCATGGCAATTGCACGCTCCCTCAAAACTTGAGACATGTGGCAATGTGTTGTGTGACAAAACTGCACATTTTAGAGTGGCCATTTATTGTCTCCAGCACAAGGTGCAACTGTGTGATGATCACACTGTTCAATACATTTTTGATATGCCAGCCCTGTCAGGTGGATGGATTATTCTTGACAAAAGGAGAAATACTCACTAAAGGGATGTAAACAAATATGTGCACACAATTTGAGATATAGCGTTTTGTGCGTATGGGAAATTTCTGGGATCTTATATTTCAGCTCATGAAACATGGGACCAGCACTTTACATGTTGCGTTTATATTTTTGTCCAGTAATATGTTCTGATGTTGTGAACTAAACCGTTTAACTTCAAAACATCTTAATACGTGTAGATTAACAGCTTGTTCTATGACGTCATATTATGAGTTGAAAAAGATTGAGATGTAATTTGTAAAACACATGGGTCTATTTTATATGTTGATTTAGTTATTAATCATGCATACTCAGTGTCCTATTAATTAATATCCAACAGAACCTATGTTTTCATTATACATTTTTAACTTTGGGATTCGATTATAGATTCAAAAGTATTTAGACATCAAGACGGCGGAATTGTCTTCAGTACATTTCTTGAAAACGTTTTGCTACATCAGGTAAGTCGAATTAAGAACCAACCTTATTTGAAGCCTGTTTCTTTGAATGAGGACATGTATGACTATTTTGTAGCTTGGTGTGGACAGTAGATCCTGGAGTCAGAACAGTGGATCTGATGGGATTGACACCAGAGTTTCATATGCTATGTGACACAGCTTTATTATTTCGAATAGACAGACTGCGGACTATCTCACTAATCTGATAATATCTCTCTCTCTCTCTC
>NC_036860.1:66276798-66285473 GCF_002910315.2 Salvelinus sp. IW2-2015
CCTCATCTCTCCCTCCTCTCTCTCCTTCTCTCTCGCTTCTCCTCTCTCATCTCTCTCTCTCTCTCTCCTCTCTCTCTCTACTTCGCTCTCGCTTCCAACACAACACACACACCACACACCACACATCACACACACACCACACACACACACACCACACCACACACACACACACACCAACACACACACACCACACACACACACACCACCACACCACACACACACACACACACACACACAACACACACACCACACACCTGCTTGGAGGTTCTGACGGGGAGACACTCATAAAATTGTCATAATGGAATGCAATCAAACCCCCCCCATAAATAAAAAACATCTACTTGAATACATTCCATTGACTCCATTCCTGGACATCTATCAATGAGGCGTCCGGCCCGTTCAGCAGTCTAACCCTGACACACCACACTCCACAGGGTCAATACCAACTAGATGTAGAAATACACGTCTCCTTAGCCACTAGTTTCATGTGTTGGGTTGATGGTATTGCGAGTATTTCTGTCTGTAATAAATCCCTTTTATGGGGAAAAAAACGGATTCTGTTTGGCTGGGTCTGGCTCCTCAGTGGGTTGGCCTGGCTCCCAAGTGGGTGGGCCTATGCCCTCCCAGACCCACCCATGGCTGAGCCCCTGCCCTGTCATGTGAAATCCATAGATAGGGCCTAATTTATTTATTTAAATTGACTTGATTTCCTTATATGAACTGTAACTCAGCAAAATCTTTGAAATTGTTGCATGTTGCGTTTATATTTTTGTTCAGTATACATACAGTTGACTACAACAGGTAAATCAGTAGACTACAACAGGTAAGTCAGGTAAATCAACACCATCCCCAAAAGCCTAATGAACACAGACGAAACATAATCAAAACCCCATTTTACGATTCCCAACAACAACCTAATAATTGTTGACATCTCAACCTAACTCCAAAAGATCTGGCCTCTCTACACGTATATAAAACCTTGCAAATCCACACACATCAACACAAGGAGAACGTGCCCACTGGGCACAGACGTCAGTTCAACTTCTAATTTTGATATAAATTTGGTTGAGTTGTCAAATAACGTGGAAATTACATGGAAACAACATTGATTCAACCAGTTTTTGCCCAGTGTGTTAACACTTCTCTGAATAGTTGTCTACCCTTTTGGTATATTCTCAGCATGCTTTTACATACCGTATTTTCTTCCGTATAGCTGATTATACAGGGGCTAGATGAAGGAGACGGTAACATGCTCAAGTCAAAGCTGAAGCTTCAGGGGCTCTGGAGCTATTTCTAACACTTGTCCCTCCAGTACAGTCAGTTACCTGATAGCTGGGACGTGTGCAGATCCTAGATTCTATATTCATGTCTTAAAAAGGTACCCTATGCCCCATGTAGTGCACTACTTTTAGTGCACTATAAAGGGAATAGGGTGCCATTTGAGACGTAACCCACAGTACCAGTCAAAGGTTTTGACACACCTACTCATTCAAGGGTTTTTCTTTATTTGTACTATTTTCTACATTGTAGAATAATAGTGAAGACATCAAAATTATTAAATAACATATATGGAATCATGTAGTAACCAAAAAAAAGTGTTAAACAAATCAAAATATATTTGAGATTTGAGATCCTTCAAAGTAGCAACCCTTTGCCTAGATGACAGCTTTGCACACTCTTGGTATTCTCTCAACCAGCTTCATGAGATAGTCACCTGGAATGCATTCAATGAACAGATATTCTTTTTTTTGTGGAATTTCTTTCCTTCTTAATGCGTTTGAGCCAATCAGTTGTGTTGTGACAAAGTAGGTGTGGTATACAGAAGATAGCCCTATTTGGTAAAAGACCAAGTCCATGTTATGGCAAGAACAGCTCAAATAAGCAAAGAGAAACGACAGTCCATCATTACTTCAAGACATGAAGGTCAGTCAACACGGAACATTTCAAGAACTTTGACAGTTTCTTTAATTAAGTGCAGTCGCAAAAACCATCAATCGCTATGATGAAACTGGCTCTCATGAGAACCGTCACAGGAAAGGAAGACCCAGAGTTACCTCTGCTGCAGATKATAAGTTCATTAGAGTTACCAGCCTCAGAAATTGCAGCCCAAATAAATGCTTCACAGAGTTCAAGTAACAGGCACATCTCAACATCATCTGTTCAGAGGAGACTGCGTGAATCAGGCTTTCATGGTCGAATTGCTGCAAAGAAACCACTACTAAAGGACACCAATAATGAGAAGAGGTTGGGCCAAGAAACACAAGGAATGGACATTAGACCAGTGGAAATCTGTCCTTTGGTCTGATGAGTCCAAATTTGAGTGAGACGCAGAGTGGGTGAATGAATGATCTCCGCATGTGTGGTTCCCAACAGTGAAGCATGGAGGAGGTTGTGTGATGGTGTGGGGGTGCTTTGCTGGTGACACTGTCAGTGATTTAGTTAGAATTCAAGCACACTTAACCAGCATGGCTACCAAAGCATTCTGCAGCGATACGTCATCCCATCTGAATTGCMCTTAGTGGGACTATGATTTTTTTTTTCAACAGGACAATGACCCAACACACCTCCAGGCTGTGTAAGGTGTATTTTACCAAGGAGAGTGATGGAGTGCTGCATCAGATGACCTGGCCTCCACAATCACCTGACCTCAACCCAATTGAGATGGTTTGGAATGAGTTGGATGCAGAGTGAAGGAAAAGCAGCCAACAAGTGCTCAGCATATGTGGGAACTCCTTCAAGACTGTTGGAAAAGCATTCCAGGTGAGGCTGGTTGAGAGAATGCCAAGAGTGTGCAAAGCTGTCATCAAGGCAAAGGGTGGCTACTTTGAAGGATATAAATATAAAATATATTCTGATTTATTTAACACTTTTTTGGTTACTTCATGATTCCATATGTGTTATTTCAGAGTTTTGATGTCTTCACTATTATTCTACAATGTAGAAAATAGTAAAAATAAAGAAAATCMCTTGAATGAGTAGGTGTGTCAAAACTTTTGGCTGGTACTGTATATTTACGCCTTTTGCAGTTTCACCGAGTATCATCGTGTTAGCTAACTTAACTTACAAACATCCAGAACTAACCGATCTCAGACTCAAGAGTCTTGTTTTCTTTTCATCTGCAGCAGTGAAGTCATTAGAGTAATATGTGAGTCTTTAAATCTGTTTTTTAAATTGATCAAGTCACTGATCAAGTCAGCTGATCAAGTCAGCTGAGTGGTCTAAAGCCTTACGTCAGGGCCCAACATGATCTGACGAATCCAGCTAGTGACCAGCCTGCAGGGCCAGTGGGCCACGGTGTCGTGAGGAGGGTGAGAATTCATTTGGAGGTATCTTAACGGCTCTCTATGTTACAGTAACAGCCGGTCACAAGACACTAGGAGGAATCTATGTTAACAGTCTGACACAAGACACTAGGAGGAATCTGAAAGGCTCTCTTGGGGAGCGTGGTGGTAACAACCTTATAGCTTGTTACAACATTATAGATCTGCTGAGAATTGAAGGAAGGTCCCCAGACTGACAACAGACTGACAACAGAAGGCCACGGCATAGAAATAGAACGCAATTTTATGTCATATTCTGTCATTCTATTTCTAGGGCCCGCAGAGCCAACGGCAGCTCCAGCTCCACGTGAGTTAGTAATGTGAGGTGCTCCTTACTGCCAGGTGACCTTTTTCGTGAGCCAGGCTGGCGAGGGGGACTGACATAAAGTTACTTCCGTTTCTCAGTTCGAGGAAAACATTGGCACGGAACAGCATGGAAAGAGTTTTCCCCTCCGCTCTGAATGGATTTATCGACCTGTTACTACCTTGGTGGTGGAAGTCAAAGTCACAGTCATTGGGAAACATGATCTCATCAACTCACTGTATTATTTTGATGGCTGCAGTGCAGTGAGGTGTGAAACTTGGATCTGAATGCCAATCTGGTGAAGCAAGCTAAATGACACGTTGTTTGCTTAGTTAGCTAGCTATATACATGCCAAATGGATAGGCTACCCACATGTATCTGAAATGACATGATCAATTGATAAACTTACTGATCATGAAAACGTGCAGTTACTTGCTGTATAGTATCCCGTTGCTATACCTCCAAAATCACATCGTTATCACGCCTCCTTCCCGTTTTAGGGAAGCCTGGTTCGTGACGAACTCTGATGAGAGCTAAATGTGGAATAATGGGACATGTGTAGTTCTAACATATTTGTCAATGGTTTAGTGGAGCTGGGCTCTCCTTGCCCCCCCAGCAGCCAAATCGAACACTCTGCACCGTATTGTAACGTTTTATCAGAGAGGAAGAGGTGAAGCTGGGCCAAAAATCTGTCTTCTCTAGCAGGTGGCATTGTTTAGTTTCTTTCGCTCACAAACCGAGGCGTTTTTGTATGGAGGTCAATGAAAAGGTGTCGAATTTGTTCAACAAAAAAATGTAATGGCTTATTTGCTACATGCGGTTTATTTGACCAAATTAAGTTTCGTACTGCTTAAGTTGTTACTAGTGTATTGATTTAAGTAGGACACGTAAAATCCCGACAACTTTGAGAATAAAAAATTATATCGCTGTTGTCAAGTGATGACTATGCATATTCATAACATTCGGCTAGTAGCATAGCATCTCTCTCCAATGCTAGGGTGGAGACATAGGTATTTCATCATTATATCCACATCTCTGGTTTTATTGATAATGACCTATAGCTGAGTTATTTTTCATTAAGTCCATGGTATTCTACTCATGTGAAATGTTTCCACTAAGTGAATGTTGACCAATCATGAGACAAAAAGAGAGCAACAACAGCTCAACATCAGACTGCAGGGTCATGTTCATTAGGGCATGCGACGGAAAAAGTTTTAAGACACGTTTTAGCACAAAATGAATATGAGGGTTTCTTATTTGGACAAGTCCATGTAGTCCTTCCCTGTTTCAGTCCGTGTTATTGTGTTTGGTGCGTCATGAACCCAACCAAGGAGCCTGCTTTACCTCAGGTCACAACCCAGGATCCACATTTACTCAGGTCTGAGACAAAGCCTTAAGTGTACTCTTAAACTGATACCGAGACCAAAATACCTAAGACCCTCAGGTTTCRTCTGAAAGCCCTGTGGGCTGTTAGAATAWCCAGGSTCAGGTTTCGTCTGAAAGCCCTGTGGGCTGTTAGAATATCCAGGGTCAGGTTTCATCTGAAAGCCCTGTGGGCTGTTAGAATATCCAGGGTCAGGTTTCATCGGGAGAGGCGAGGTCGAGAGCGTAATGCGTTCTTCTAAAAACACAACCCAGCCAAGCCGCACTGCTTCTTGACACAACACCCACTTAACCCAGCTACCCCAATGTGTCAGAGGCAACACCACACACCTGGCAACCATGTCAGCATACATTGCACCTGGCCCACCACAGGAGTCACTAGTTCACGATGGGACAAGAACATCCCTGCTGGGATGTTCTGCCAAACCCTCCCCTAACAACACTGGGCCAATTGTGCGGCGCCCCATGGGTCTCCCGGTCGCAGCCGGCTATGCCGGCGCCTGGACTCGAACCAGGATCTCTAGTGGCACAGCTAGCACTGCATTGCAGTGCCTTAGACCACTGCTCCACTCGGGAGGCCGTTAACATTTTACAGCTAGACATTGTTATGTAAATGGAAGCTGAAAAGTCAGAGCAGGTCCACCAGAYCCATGGCCCAGTTAGACACGGGTACCGGCCCGCGTAGATGGAAACAGAAAAGTCTGAGGCCGTTGGGTAAAACACTGGGGTAAATCTCTGATGGAAACTCACCACAGGTGTCTTATTAAATTCCCTGTTCCATTCTGCTCCCCTCTCCCAAATCATCTACGTACATATCTCCAGCTCTTCCCTCTTCCCTCTCCCAAATCATTTACGTACGTATCTCCAGCTCTTCCATTCTACCTCTTCCCTTCTCCCTTTTTTTCCCCTTCTACCCTCTCCACGTCTCATTCCTCCCAGGCCGTACCCTCAGGGCTGGCATCCCTTCAGCCTGTGGCATCTCCTTATCACTGCCGCACCTCAAGGTCAAGTGGACCAACCCCCAACAGACTCTCAGGGCGGAGTTACGTCATCCAATCGCACCTCACGCCTCTGGCCTCCAGCTTTCAGCGATCTATTTCCCTTTAATAAACACCTCTCTAATCTTATTATTAATACTATTTCAAAGAAGATCAACAATTATTTTTTATTGTGGGAAGTCACTAGTATGYCTCGTGCTTAATGGGCGATGTTCATGTTCTATTTTTTTTTTATGTTACGTTCTCTTCCAAGAAGACCAACACCAATGGTTACATCATCACCCAGATACAGACACACAGAGGTCAGTTTTATAACCTGGGTGTAATAATTGATGTGTTGCCATGGGTTGTGTCTCATTGTCTTTGAAACAGCAACAGGTGGGGAGTGGTGGGTGCCACGGTAAACTCAGAAACTCAACACGGCAGTAAAATATACATTTAATGAGGACCTGGGGGTGAGATCGGGGAGTGAGGGAGCTCCATTCTTCCTGGTTCTGTGAATGGATGAGCCTGTTGCTGAGGTAGTTTCATGTAGAAGTTCTCCCTCCCTTCCTCCCTTCCTCTCCCTGCACCCTAGAACAGATAAACAGTTATACTGTGTTGATAAAAAGGAACGAGAGGTCACTAGAGGTCACTACTTCTTCTAATCTCTTCTTTAAAATGTCAAGTGCTGCTGACCTCCCATCGAAAACCAGTTTTGCAACCGACGGCGATGGCTTCACAACTGTTCTTCACTGAGCTCCCGAGTGGCGCAGCGGTCTGAGGAACTGCATCTCAGTGCTAGAGGAGTCACTACAGACACCCTGGTTCGATTCCAGGATGTATCACAACCGGCTGTGATTGTAAGTCYCATAGGGTGGYGCCCAGTGTCATCCGGGTTAGGGTTTGACCGGGGTAGGCCGTCATTGTAAATAMAWWTTTTTTTTWAATTGTGGTCACTTGGACCTTCACTGAAATTGTCATGGAGACGCACAAGAAAATGTCTTTCTTTAACTGAACAACAACCATGTTCCTAACTGGACAACAGCTAATAACATACTCTATGAATGGAGTTGCCCCTTTGAATTGAGCTTTCAAGTGATGAGGTTAAAGGTCATCAGATAGTGTTTATGTACATATTCATGTACGTCGACTGTTTATTGTATAATGTGTGTWCATAACGTTGTTGTTCCATCCAGATACATTACTATTCTAGTCTCTCATTTGGTTGCAGAAATGATCACTCATCAAACGACAACAGTAGGGTACAACGTCAGTGGTTTTGTATTCAGTGAGTGAACATGGTCTTCAGAGCAGTACATGTGTTGCCCATATTGCCATATCAATAGACAAAGTGGCTGATAAGGCGTATGTGGCAGGGGCTCCTAACAATCACGGGTTACAAAAAGAAAGCCAACCACATCACGGTCACCAACGCCCCCTACCGGACGAGCTAAACACCTTTTTTTCTTAAGATTCGAGCACAATGACCCTGAGCTGCCGAGGAGAGCCCCTGATGACAGCGTGGGCTACACACTGACAGTCTCCACTGAGGACGTATGTAAGTTATTCAAATGTGTTAACCCTGGCAAGGCTGCCGGCCCAGACGGCATCTCTAGCCGTGCCCTCATAGCATGTGCAGACCAGCTGGCTGTTGTGTTGTCTGACATTTTCAATCTCTCTCTAGAAAGGGAAAGTAACTGAACTGAATGACTACCGACCAGTAGCACTCACTTCCGCCATCATGATGWGCTTCGAGAGGCTAGTCAAAGACCATATCAACTCTTCAACACACTCGACCTTCTCCAATTCACCTATCGCCCTGACAGATCTACAAATGACGCAATCGCCATTGCAGTGTACACTGCCCTCACCCACCTGGACAAAAGGAATACATATTTGAGGATGCTGTTCATTGACTACAGCTCGTCCTTCAGTACCATAGTGCCCTCTAAGCTTATTACAAAGTTCACGGCCCTGGGTCTGAACTCCTCCCTATGCAACTGGGTCCTGGACTTCCTGACGGGCCACCACCAGTAGGTGAAGGTAGGCAACATTACCTCCTCGACACTGATCCTCAACACGGGGACCCCACAAGGGTATGTCCTCAGTCCCCTCCTGTACTCCCTGTATACCCACGACTGCATGGCTTCACATAGTTCCAACTCCATCATCAAGATCACTGACGACATGACAGTAGGAGGCCTGATCACCAACAACGACGAGACGGAGGAGGTAGGCACTCTGACGGCGTGGTGCCAGGTRAACAACCTCTCTCTCAACGTCAGCAAAACAAAGGAGCTGATTGCGGACTTCAGGAGGAACCAGGCTGGACATGCCCTCATCCTCATCAATGGCACAACCGTGGAGCCGGTCAATAACTTTGAATTCTTCGGCGTACACATCTCAGAGAAGCTGAAATGGTTTAACCACACGAACACCGTAGTGAAKAAGGCACGMTAGKGACTCTTYAACCTCAGGATGTTGAAGAAATTCGGCCTATCCTCGAGGGCCATCACAGTGTTCTACAGGAGCACCATCGAGAGCATACTGTCGGGCTGCATMASAGCCTGGTACGGCAACTCCATACGTGCAGCCAAAGGCTCCATTTGGTGCACACTGCCTGCCCTACAGGACACCTACAACACCAGGTGTCGCAGGTAGGCCAAGAAGATTATCAGGGACCCCCCC
>NC_036860.1:66292098-66300253 GCF_002910315.2 Salvelinus sp. IW2-2015
CCTGCAATCGCACCTGCAACCATGTACATGTGACTATTAAACACTCTGAATCTGGTGCTCTAATGTGTATGCAGTACTGTACTGTTTGTCCTGTCCAACTCCTCAGCCTCTTCCGGGCCCCTCGGACCATGGTACACAGAGCTCAGGACATCCTGTGAGTAAAACAAACCCTCCTACTTTTGGGATGTGCCCTGTCCAGTGCCTCTCAGTGACTTCACTGAGTCAACAAATATCAGTTTATCACTGTGCCAGGTCTTCATTATTCTGAGATGGTGTGAAATTACTTCTGTCTACAAGGAGGGGGGAGGCTGGGTGTGTGTGGCTGTTCTATCAGGAGGGAGGAGGCTGTGTTTGTGCATTAGAGGGCTGCATTCAGACTGTGAATGTTACATACTGCACTGTGTTGTATGCTATGGTGGATGAAATTAAYGCTACAATGCTCTTCGGGACCATGTTCTTGTTAGAGGCTTTATCTATGGAATATAGCTGTGCTTTAGACCCATGAAAGACTAAGCAAACACACAACCATCACACAACGTTGTCTCCATGTTGTTGGCCTCAACGTGTCATGGCTACTTTGTAACAACATTAGACAATCAAGCTCCATGGCTCTGCCCACACCAGATCATTTGTTGTTGTTGAGCTCCTAGCCTGTGAACGATATCCTCCTTCAGTCCCAGCCTCGATCTTAACATCCCTAGGAGTTGGTGTCAGCTTTCCAAAAGCAGCTATATTTAAAACGTGTYGTCGCCCGGACGACCCATCCCTCCCACCATCCTGCCGGCCTTCTAGCCTTCTAGCCAGGCCAAGTGGACGATGGTGTTACACACGTAAGTAGAACGGCRGCTCAGTTCTTGACTCCTGACGGACTTCCCGGTACCGACGCAGTCAGATGCATACAGGGGGGGGGGTCTGACACGTGAGTATTTTCCCTTTGCCACTGCGCCACAGTTGAGATGTGTGGCGTAACTCTGGAATCAGAGAATTCTAGGGTCTACGGTAACATAGTGTCTTGTGACAGACCGTTGACGTCATAATCACACTGAATAACGTAAATTAATCTTGGAACCATTGTCCAAACCGTCCAAGAAAACATAAACAAACCTAGAGAAGCAGACAGGACAGACGCCAGGCTGACAATGTCATTTAGAATGTATTCTTAACTGACTAACCTTCATTTAGGTTAAATGAACACATCAACTTCTGTTTACTTGCGGGTAACAAGCTAATAGGAGCCATATACCGGTACCTCACATAACAACAGAACATCACTTCTGTGAGTGGCTGGCTTTCTGTGATGGGTAGGAGGGGATCTTAAATGTGACACCACAAAGCACTAACGCCCATTTTCCAGCAAGTAGCCTATAATGTGAGACATCAATCCCCCAAAGAAAGAGCATCAGTCGTCAGTCCGGAGATAGAAGATCTCTGCCTTGCATGGTTGCGTCATGATGACCAACTGAGTGCCTAATGACGTAAGTCACCCTGATTAGTCACTCTCTTTCGGGATGTGAGCACTCAGTCTGTATAACCTGACGAMGATCCGTTTCGGATGGAAACGTTGTCAATAAAGCGATGAATTGGGAGCATAAACATTGTGCGCGCCTTCTTGTTCTTTACAGGTATGCTTCATTAGCCCAGAGCCTCACTTTTTAAGGATGTGTGTATGACCACTAACTTTTCACTCTCTCTCTACCTCTCTCTCTCTATCTCTCTCTCTCTCTGCCACGCTCTCTCTCTACCTCTCTCTCTCTGCCACTCTTTCTCTCTGCCACTCTCTCTCTCTGCCACTCTCTCTCTTTGCCACTCTCTTTCTTTGCCACTCTTTCTCTCTGCCACTCTCTCTCTCTTTACCCACTCTCTTTCTGCCATGTTTAGTGGTCTGGATCCTCACATACTCAGGTAACCTACTGACACACAGACTTCATATAGTTGCCTGTCATTCCTCAAACTGACCTCTAGAGGGACCCATTCTTCACCTTAACATGTCTTGGTCCTCAGTGGAACTACAGTAGGTTAGGTTCTACTGTGTGTGCCACTGACGTTAACCTTTCAAAAAGTTAAATTATGAAATTGGATGGAGAATTATAGTAATKATATAGTAATTATTAATATTATAGTAATTATACTTAAGAATCTGACSTCTTTAATCAGGAGAAATTAGTCATAAGTGTGATAATTATTAATTTGTGTCAGCAAGCGGTTGATTACAGTGACTTAGTTTCCATGAGACACACGTAGCTAAGCTCAGTGACTAGTGCCCAGCCTCCACCGCTATCACCTGATCTGGCCCACTCCATCAGATGACCAATCAGTGCATCCACTGCCTTGGCCCATGTTGGTCCCTGTTGCACACCCGGGCCCCTGTTGCTCCTGTTAGCCCCACATGGGCCCATGTTTCCTCCTGTTGGCCTCTGTTGGACCCAACTGGGCCCCTTTTGCCTCCTGTTGGCCCGTTTCTCCCTGTTTCTCCCTGTTGGTCCCTGTTTCTCCCTGTTTCTCCTGTTTCTCCCGTGTTCGTTCCTGTTATCTCCCTGTTCTGCTGTTGCTCCTTGTTACGGTTCCGTTTCTCCCGTTGTCTGCCTGTTTCTCCTTCGTTCCTGTTTCTCCCTGTTTCTCCTGTTGCCCCTGTTTCTCCTTGTTGGCCCTCGTTTCCTCCCTGTTGGTCCTTGTTCTCCCCCTGTTGGTCCTGGTTGTCTCCCTGTTGGTCCGCCCCTGTTTCTCCCTGTTTGTCCCTGTTGTTCCTTGTCTTCCCCCTGTTGGTCCCTTGTTTTTCCCTGTTTCCCCCTGTTGGTTTCTTTTCCTCCCGTTGGTTCCATGTTCTTCTCCTGTTGCCCCCTGTTTCTCCGTGTTGGTCCCTGTTTCCCCGTTGTCCCTGTTTCTCCCTGTCTTTCCCTGTTGGCCCCTGTTTACTCCCCTGTTGGTTCCTGTTTCTCCCTGTGGTCCCTCCCTGCTTTCTCCCTGGTTGGTCCCGTTTCTCCCTGTTGGTCTATCCTGTTTCTCCCTGTTGGTTCCTGCTATGCTCCCTGTTTCCGTTCCTGTTTCCATCCCTTGTTTGCTCCCTCGTTGGTTCCTGTTTTCTCCCTAGCCTTGCGCCCCTGTATCTCCCTGCTTTCTCGACCTTGCTTGGCCCCTCGTTCTCCGCTGTTGGGTCCCTCAGCGTTGGCCCCTGCTTCTCCCGTTTCAGGTCCTGCTTGCCCCTGCTAATTACTCCCTGTTGGCCCACTGTTCTCCCTATTTGACGTTCCTGCTCTTCTCACCCTGTTGCGTCTCCTTTATCTACCCATGTTTCTTCCCTGTTGGCCCCTGTTTCTCCCTGTTGGTCCCTGTTTCTCCCTGTTGGTCCCTGTTTCTCCCTGTTGGTCCCTGTTTCTCCCTGTTGGTTCCTGTTTCTCCCTGTTGGTTCCTGTTTCTCCCTGTTGGTTCCTGTTGCTCCCTGTTGGCCCCTGTGGCTCTCTGTGGCTTTAGGATCATATTTGTTTATTTACTGATGGATTCAGGATCAGGAGGCTCCAGTTTCAAAACCAAGGGAATGGATTGACTATTTGAGTGCATTGATACCTAACTAGATGGGGGTGGTTGAACGATTGGCAGTGACATTTTTGGGTTACTGGGCTAAGACTATGCTAGATTTTGTGGTCATGCAGTAGTAAAGACCATGGTGTCTGAGAGACACACAAAAAAATGCCTAATAACCCACTGCTGTGACATATGTGACTCACCACCTGGATTCAGTCTTATGTAGCAACATTTGAAATTGTGTTTTTTTACATTRGATAAAAATAGAGACTGGTTTATCAGCAAAATGGTTTATCATACACAGCATTTGAGGAACAATGGGAAAGTAATTCTGCTTTGAAAGTTGATCAAGTTGTAAACTCACTTGTGAGAAAATGGCCTCTGTATGTTTATGTATCTAGTGAAGAGCTCTTCTTATACTGCTTGGCTTCACGAGTAACATTGCACCTCAATACTACAGTCAGCGTTAAACATTCTAACCATAGAAATAGTATTACATTCTAACATACCACTCTGTTCAGACTTTACGTTTCAGGTTTTATACATGGCAAATTATACAATCATTTACACCTCACATCTTCCATCTTACAATGAACACGGTCATCTTTATAAATCAGCCCATACATCATTCCTTTAAATTTATGGCCATACTGCTCACAGCTATCCAATCCTTTCAGATCTACAGGAGTGTGGTAGAGGAGCAGGGTCTAGGGGTCATGTTGTAGAGGTGGAAGGTCTAGGGGTCATGTTGTAGAGGTGGAAGGTCTAGGGGTCATGTCGTAGAGGAGGAGGGTCTAGGGGTCATGTCCTAGAGGAGGAGGGTCTAGGGGTCATGTCGTAAAGAGGAAAGGCGTCTAGGGTCATATGTCCTAGAAGGACGGGTCTAGGGGTCATGTCGTAGAGACGGAGAGGATCTAGGGTCATGTCGTTAGAGGAGGAGGGTCTAGCGGAGTCATGTCGTTAGAGGAGGAGGGTCTAGGGTATGTCCATAAGGACGAGGTTAGGGGCAGTGTAAAGAGGGTCTAGGGTCAGCGATGGTCCGGCTAGGATCGGCGTAGAGAAGGAGGTCATAGGGGTTCCATTGTTCGTAGACGAGGAGGGTCTAGGGGTCATGTCCGTAAGAGGAGGCGTCCAGGGTCATGTCTTAGAAGGAGGGAGGGTCTAGGGGTCATGTCGTAGAAGGGGAGGGTCTACGGGGTCATGTCGTAGAGGTGGGCAGGGTCTTCGAGAGGTGTCTGGGTCATGTTGTAGAGGAGGAGGGTCTAGGGGTCCATGTCGTAAGGGAGGATGCCTAGGGGTTACATGGTAGGAGGAGGGTTAGGGGTCATTGGTAAGTAGAGAGGAGGTCTATGGGGTCATGCGCTAGAGGAGGAGGGTCTAGGGCAGTCGAAGGAGGTTGGGTCCCTGTAGAGGAGGTAAGGGGTTCAATGGGGTAGGGAGATCGTTAGTCATGTACGTAGAGGAGGAGGGGTCTAGGGGTCATGTCGTAGAGGTGGAGGGTCTAGGGGTCATGTCTCGTTAGGAGGAGGCGTCTAGGCGGTCATGTCGTCAGAGGAGGGCGGTCATAGGGTCATGTGGTAGAGCAGGAGGAAGGGTCTAGGGGTCATGTCATAGTAGAGGAGGGATCCTAGGGGTCATGTCCGTAGTAGAGGGCGGTCTAGGGGTCATGTCGTAGAGAGGACGGGTCTAGGGGTCCATGTCCGTAGAGAAGGGGGTATAGGGTCATGTCGAGAGAGGTAGCAGGTCTAGGGGCTCATGTCCTCAGTAGGAGGCGGGGTCTAGGGGTCATGTCGTAGAGGAGGGTCTATGGGTCTTGTTGGGTCATGTCGAGAGAAGGTTAGGGTCATGTCGGAGGAGGGTCTAGGGGTCATGTCGTAGAGAGGAGGGTCTAGGGGTCATGTGCGTAGAGAGGATGCGTCTAGGGGGTTCATGGGTCGTAGAGCAGGAGGGTTAGGCGGTAGTTCGTAGAGGCAGAGGAGCAGTCGTGAAGGAGGCAGGTCATGTCGTGGGAGGAGGTTAGGGGCTGTCTGAGGTGGAGGGTCTAGGGGTAATGTCGTGAGGAGGAGTCTAGGGGTCATGTCGTACGAGGAGAGCGCTAGGGGTCAACTGTCGTAGAGGGGAGGTAGGGAGTCTCGAAGAGGAGGGTCTAGGGTATGTCGTCAGAGAGGAGGGTCTAGGGGTCCATGTTCTAGGAAGCAGTGGGGTCGTAGGCGGTCATGTCGTCGAAGAGGAGGGTTCTAGGGTTCATGTCCAGAGAGGAGGGGTTCTAGGGGTCATGTCGTAGAGAGGAGGGTCTAGGGGGTCATGTCCTAGGGAGGAGGGTCTAGGAGGTCCATCGTCGTAGAGGAGGAGGGTCTAGGGCGTCATGTCGTACAGAGAGGAGGGTCTAGGGCGTCATGTCGTAGAGAGGGAGGGGTCTAGGGGTCATGTCGTAGAGAGGCAGGCGTCTAGGGGTCATGTCGCTAGCAGGAGGAGGTCTAGGGGTACATGTCGTAGAGAGGAGGGTCTAGGGGTCATGTCGTGGAGATGAGGAGGGTTAGGGTCATAAGTCGATGAGAGGAGGGGTCTAGGGCTCATGTCGTCTAGAGAGGAGGGTCTACGCGGGTCATGTCGCTAAGAGAAGGAGGGTCTAGGGGTCATGTCGTAGAAGGGGAGGGTCTTAGGGGTCATGTCGTAGGCGGAGGAGGTCTAGGGGTCATGTCGTCAGAGGAGGAGGCGTCGTAGGGGTCCATGGTCGTAGAGCGGGGAGGTAGGGTCATGCGAGGGGAGGGTCTACGGGGTCATGCGTAGAGCAGGCAGTTAGGGCAAATCGTAAGGTCTAGGCGGTCATGTCGTTACAGAGGAGGAGGGTCTAGGGGTTCATGTCCGGTAGGGAGAGGAGGCGTCTAGGGGTGCATGTAGGTAGAGGAGAGGGTCTAGGGCGTCATAGATCCGAGCAGAGGAGAGCTCAGGGGTACATGTCCGTAGAGAGGCAGCGGTCTAGTGCGTCAGTTCGCTACGAAGAGGGGCGTCTAGGGAGTTCATGTCGTAGAAGAGCGAGAGGGTCATAGCGCATTGTCTTAAGCCTTACTGCCCTTGAGGAAGAGGTAGGGCTTCTCCACCAACACGGTCAGCACATAGCCAATCACCACCGTCAGAATCATGTGACCCAGGAACAGATAGAACTGAGGAGGAAGAAAACAAAGGAAAACAACACCATGTGATCATCTCCAGAAGAGCAGAAAGATGCATCTCCTTCAAGCATAATATTCTATTATGATCTACAGTAGTAGGCCTGTCCCAGATCTGTTTGTACTTACTTGCCAACTCAAGTCAAAAATGTTTGGCATGATAACAACTATGGAAGTTGGCTATGCAGCAGACACTTATCTGGGACTAGGTTACTACTGTGTGAAATACTTACAAAGTTCATGTCTGTGTAGTGTATAGGAGTCTCCTGTTTGCCGTTGTATAGTATAATAAGAACAGGATGGATCAGGTAACAGGCAAAGCTGATGTTGGACAGAGGAACCCACAGATTTAGTGACAGGAGGTTATCAACGAATCCTGGAGAGAGAGAGAGAGGGACAGAATATACAGCATGTGAGAGAGACACTAGGTAGTTATTGTAGACTAGTTAGTTACTGTAGACTGGGTAGTTACTGAAGACTGGGTAGTTACTGTAGACAGGGTTGTTACTGTAGACTGGGTAGTTACTGTAGACTGGGTAGTTACTGAAGACTGGGTAGTTACTGGAGACTGGGTAGTTACTGGAGACTTGGTAGTTACTGGAGACTGGGTAGTTACTGAAGACAGGGTTTGTTTATTGTATAATGAGTTACCTTTTCTTAATCTGGGGTCGGCAAATGAACTCAAACTTAACGCATGGCCAACCAACACATCGAGTCACCACGAGTGCCTGATATAGCGAAGCGGCGCTGAGAGTGAGCTGGGTGTGGCAATTACACAAGGTACTTTCTCCAAACAATGACACAAACAAGCTGGATTTGTGTATCCCTTCCTCATGCCCTGCCTCCAGTACACTTACCGATTCTGGAACAAGAGAGCCTGGCCTCAACCTCGGGCAAAATATCTGCAAATCAAAGCGGTTTCTCAGGGTGCAGGAAAACCTTAGATACGGTTTCACACTCCTTACGCTGGCCTTGGCCGGTGAGGAGCCCACCTGTGGATCATAGATTCTAGCTGAGCTACGGTGAGGGAGGCTTGTGGCATTAACAGCGGGTGAGATCCTTGCCTGATGGCAAATTGCGCCAGTACTAGGGAGGGGGAACCAACACCCACTACCCACAAGAATGTCCCAGACCGCGACTGATCTCCTGAACTAGATATCTATGGTTCAAAGACAATGATAGCCTCTTATTGGGCATTGGAGAGAGCTCAGTGATTTCTTGAATATCGACGCCCTCACTGTAACACATAGATGAATATGAACTGTTAAATGACCACCGTAACACGTCGCAGTACTGTTATTTACAATAAAGGATATGGAGTCATTTATAGGTTAATCATTGATCGTAGCCACTGAACAGTGATCTCACACAGTATACTTTTCAACACTAGCATCCACACATTGCAGATGTTGGTACAGGTGATAGCATACATTCCTGGCCCAAAGCTACTTACTTTCTAATAAAAT
>NC_036860.1:66305596-66307575 GCF_002910315.2 Salvelinus sp. IW2-2015
CCAGTAACTACCCAGTTCATAACCCCCAGTCTCTAACTCCCCAGTCTCCAGTAACTACCCAGTCTCAGTAACTACCCAGTCTCCAGTAACTACACCAGAGTCTCCAGTAACTACCCAGTCTTCAGTAACTACCCAGTCTACAGTAACTATCCTGTCTACAGTCACTCAGTCCTGTTACAGTAACTACCCATCCTACAGTAAACTATCCTGTCTACAGTAACTTACCCAGTCGTTCAGTAAAACTTACCAGTTCTTCAGTAACAGACTGGGTAGTTACTGAAGACAGGGTTTGTTTAAGGGCCAGGGATTTTACCTGACCACATGAGGAAAAACTCTGATCCTTTGCTAAAGGATATAACTAAGACTCTTACATAGAAAACGACTAGGGACCATCATTTGTACCGGTCAGATCAAATGGTCAGCAAAGACTTCTAACCCTAGATCTGTTCAGGAGAGTATGTCTGGGACTTGTGGTAGGTGGGTTGTCAGTGCTCAGGTCTCACCKCCGTATCCCTCCTCACAGGCCAGTATGATCCAGGCCACGGCCARGGCCCAGAGGGAGCGATGGATCCCCTGGTAGAGGGCGTGAGGCGCGGACGGCTGGGGTGGGACATCCCGGAGGACATAGGCCAATCCTACCAATATCGCCATGACTGACAGGCAGCAGAACCAACCTACTGCAGCCTGCCACTGAGTTGTTACACAGACACAGGAGAGGAGAGGAGATGAGMGGGATATGTTATTGAAACGAAACAGGGCTGTAGTGTTAAAAAAAAAATACAGGTAGGTAAACCTTAATGCAAAAAAAACACACTTATATAGCATTAAAAGGTGGGTAAACCCTGTTCACAAAATTGTAAAGGTAGGTAACTGAGTTCACTGAGTGTTAAGCAGTTAAAGGTTATTCAGTTGATTCATATTATTACCTGATGTTTTAAAAGGTGGCSTTTCTTAGTTGTCATGCTTATCCCTGCCAGGATCCCGATCAGGTAGGGCCCGTATCTGGTGTAGGGTTTATTGTAGTAATACTGGAAGTAGTTTTCATACTTTCTGGACCATATACAACATAAACAATAATGGAAATGTTGGAACAGAATACATATTATACTGGACATTTTCGGTGATTCATATTTGTAACAGTTGATCTGGTTTGATATAATATAATATGACATTTTCTTACAAATCTTTATAATAAAAAAAATGATTTATGTAGGTCTTGTAATGGGTCAATGAAAGCTTCATTATGCTTTTATAATTATTCTTTGGTTAAAGTGTTACCAGTTGATCTTACAGTGTGGTAGGCTGGGTAACGTACAGTGTGGTAGTCTGGGTAACTTACAATGTGGTAGTCTGGGTAACTTACAGTGTGGTAGTTTGGTGAACTTACAGTGTGGTAGGCTGGTGAACTTACAGTGTGGTAGGCTGGTGAACTTACAGTGTGGTAGTCTGGGTAACTTACAGTGTGGTAGGCTGGTGAACTTACAGTGTGGTAGGCTGGTGAACTTACAGTGTGGTAGGCTGGTGAACTGGGAGGTGCAGTAGGGCAGTGAGAACAGCGCTAGTCAGACTGGACAGAAACAGCAGA
Organism: Salvelinus sp. IW2-2015; assembly: GCF_002910315.2. Taxonomy (NCBI): domain Eukaryota; kingdom Metazoa; phylum Chordata; class Actinopteri; order Salmoniformes; family Salmonidae; genus Salvelinus; species Salvelinus sp. IW2-2015. The sequence continues at coordinate 66,307,182 of NC_036860.1, forward strand.
GCTGAAGCCACACCAACCAGAACACCTTTGTTCCTGAAAGACAACAGAGAGAAGGACATTTATTGAGAAAGAAATAGAATGATCATTAGAATAGGCATTTTGCATTGTGAATGACTTACAGCCTATAGAGGTAGATGAGCAGGGGGGTTGTTGCATAGAACTGGAAATCCAGGGACAGATACCAGGTCCATGGAGCACACTGTAGAGACAGATGACCTCTGCATTATCTCAGTCATAACCAACAGTCATAGATGATGCCCGCTGCATTATCTCAGTCATAACCAACAGTCATAGATCTGTCTCTTATACACATCTAGATGTGTATAAGAGACAGGTTACTGTAGACTGGGTAGTTACTGAAGACTGGGTAGTTACTGAAGACAGGGTTTGTTTA
>NC_036860.1:66308476-66309208 GCF_002910315.2 Salvelinus sp. IW2-2015
GACCGCAGGAGCGGTAGAGATACTCTGAATGATCGGCTATGAAAAGCCAACTGACATTTACTCCTGAGGTGCTGACCTGTTGCACCCTCGACTTCCACTGTGATTATCATTATTTGACCCTGCTGGTCATCTATGAACATTTGAACATCTTGGCCATGTTCTGTTATAATATCCACCCAGCACAGGCAGAAGAGGACTGGCCACCCCTCATAGCCTGTTACCTCTCTATGTTTCTTCCTAGGTTCTGGCCTTTCTAGGGAGTTTTTCCTAGCCACCGTGCTTCTACATCTGCATTGCTCGCTGTTTGGGGTTTTATGCTGGGTTTCTGTACAGCACTTTGAGATATCAGCTGATGTAAGAAGGGCTATATAAATAAATACATTTGATTTGATGACCTCTACATTATCTCAGTCATAACCAATAGTCATAGATAATGACATATTACCTCTGTATTATCTCAGTCATAACCAACAGTCATAGATAATGACAGATGACCTCTGCATTATCTCAGTCATAACCAACAGTCATATTTTTGTACACTGTCTGTGTGTTTGTCCTGTCTGAAGCACCCTTTCAGCCTTGAACGAATTTCCCCTCTGGGATTAATAAAGTTGTATTGTATTGTAGCGGCTATTACCAGTCCAAACATTTCAGTGTAGTACTACTACTGCTAAAGAAATGACACTTACAGGATATCTAAAAGGCTCACTATGTCAATGGTGGTGAAGAGGT
>NC_036860.1:66309233-66322920 GCF_002910315.2 Salvelinus sp. IW2-2015
AATCATTGACACCTCACATCTTCCAACTTACAATGAACACGGTCATCTTTATAAATCAGCCTACATTCATTTCCTTTAAATTATGGCCATACTGCTGCACAGCTATCCAATCCTTTCAGATCTACAGGAGTTGGTAGAGCGAGGAGGGTCTAGGGGTCATCGTCCGAGAGAGGAGGGTCTAGGGCGTCATGTTTTCGTAGAGAGAGGTCTAGGGGTCATGTTAGAGGAGGAGGGTCTAGGGGTCATTGTTCGTAGAGGTGGGAGGCGTTCTAGCGCGGTCATGTCGTAGAGGTGGAGGTCTAGGCGTTCATTTGTAGAGGAGAGGGTTCTAGGTGTCATGTCGTTAAAAGGCAGGAGGTCTAGGGGCATGTCAGTAAAGCGAGGAGGGTAGGCGTCATGTCGTTTAGAGGAGGAGGGTCTTAGGGGTCATGTCGTTAGAGGAGGCCGTCTTAGGGGTCATTGTCGTAGAGGAGGGTTTAGGGGGTCATGGCGTAGAGAGGAGGGTCTAGGGCTCATGTCGTAGAGGAGGAGGGTCTAGGGGTCATTGTCGCTAGAGGAGCGAGGCGGATCTACGGGGTCATGTCGTAAAGGAGGAGCGGTCTTAGGGTCATGGTCGCTAAAGGAGGAGGGTCTAGGGGTCATGTCTTAGAGGAGGGTCTAGGTCATGTCGTATTAGCAAGGAGGTCTAGGGGTATGTTTCGTAGAGGAGGAGGTCTAGGGGCGTCATGTCGTAGAGAGGTTCTACGGGCGTCCAGTGATGCTAATTGTAAGGAGGAGGGTCTAGGGTCATGTCGCCTTAGAGGAGGGTCTAGGGGTCATGTCGCAGAGGAGGAGGGTCTTAGGGGTATGTCTAGAGGATGGCGTCTAGGGTCATGTCGTAGAGGAGGAGGGTCTAGGGGTCATGTCGTAAAGGGAGGAGGGTCTAGGGCGTCAATGTCGTAGAGGAGCGTCTGGTCATGTGGTAGAGGAGAGGGCGTGTGGCGTCTAGGGGTCATGTTCGTTTTAGGGAGGAGGGTCTAGGGCTCTTATGGGGGTCATGTCGTTAGAGGTGGAGGGGTCTGGGGCGTCATGTCGTAGTAGAGGAGGGAAATCTAGGGGTTCATGTCGTAGAGGAGGAGCCGTCTAGGGGTTCATGTCGTAGAGGAGCGAGGGTTCTAGGGGTCATCAGTCGAGAGAGGAGGTCTAGGGGTCACTGTCTGGCGCTAGAGGAGGGAGCCGTCTAGGGGTCATGTTCGTAAGAGGAGGAGGTCTTAGGCAGTCAGTCGTAGAAGAGAGGAGGCGTCTAGGCGGTCATGTCGCTAGAGAGGTCTAGCGTCATGTCGTTAGTGAGGAGGGGCTAGGACGTCATGTCGGAGAGAGGAGGCCGTCTAGGCCGTCATGTTCGTAGAGAGGAGGTCTAGGGGTCATGTCGTAGAGAGAGGGTCTAGGGGTCATGCATCGTAGTAGAGGAGGCGTGTTAGGGGTCATGTCGGCTAGAGAGGAGGGTCTTAGGGCGTCATGTCGTAGAGGAGGAGGGTCAGGGGGTCATGTCGTAGAGGAGGAGGTAGGGGTCATGTCGTAGAGAGGAGGCGTCTGGGGTTTCATGTCGTAGGAGGAGGAGGCTCTAGGGCGTCATTTGTCGTAGGTGAGGAGGTTAGGGTCATGTCGGTAGAGGAGGAGGGTGCTAGGGGTCATGTCGTAGAGGAGGGGAGGTCTAGGCGGTCATGTCGTAGAGGAGGAAGGCGTCTAGGGTCATGTCGTAGAGGTGGAGGGTCTAGGGCGTCATTCGTAGAGGAGGTCTAGGGGTCATGTCGGTAGAGAGGAGGGTCTACGGGGGCATGTCGTAGAGAGGAGGTCTAGGTCATGTCCTAGCAGAGGGAAGGTCTAGGGTCATGTTCGTAGAGAGGAGGGTCTAGGAGGTCATGCCTTAGACGAGGAGGTTCTAGGAGGTCATGTCGTTAGAGAGGAGGTCTTAGGCGCGGTCATGTCAGAGAGGAGGGTCTAGCGTCATGTCGTAGAGAGGAGCGGTCAGGGGTCATGTCGTACGAGGGGTCTAGCGGGTCATGTCACTAGAGGAGGGGTCTAGGGGTCATGTGTAGAGAGAGCCGCTAGGGTCATGTCGTAGAGGAGGAGGGTCTAGGGGTCATGTCGTAGAGGAGGAGGTCTAGGTTCATGTCCTAGAGGAGGGGTCTAGGAGGTCATGTCGTAGGAGAGGAGGTCTAGGGGTCATGTCGTAGAGAAGGCAGGGTCTAGGGGTCATGTCGTAGGAGGAGGGCTACTAGGGGTCATGTTCGTAGAGAGAGGCGTCTAGGGTCATGCTCGTAGAAGAGGGTTAGGGGTCATGTCGCCTAGAAGGAGGAGGGTAGGGGTATGTCGTAGGGAGGAGCAGCCGTCTTAGGGGTGTCATTGGTTCCGGAGAGGAGGAGGTCTAGGGGTCATGTCGTAGATGGGGAGTCTAGTCATGTCGTAGAGAGGAGGGCTAGGGGTGCTCATGTCGCTAGAGAGGAGGTTGCAGGGTCATGTCGTAGAGAGGAGGGTTAAATAATAGCGTGGTCATGTCGAAAGGAGGAGGGATCTAGGGGTCAATGTTGTAGAGAGGAGCGGTCTAGGGTCATGTCGTAGAGGAGAGGGTTAGGGTCATGTCGTAGAGGAGGAGGGTCTAGGCGGGCATGTCGTAGAGAGGAGGGTCTAGGGTCATGTCGTAGTAGAGGAGGCGTCTTAGGGGTCATGTCGTAGAGGAGGAGGGTCTAGGGGTCATGTCGTAGAGAGACGAGGCGTTAGCGCGGTATGTCGTAGAGGAGAGGTCTAGGGGCGTCATGTCGTAGAGAGGAGGGTTAGGAGTCATGTCGTAGAGGAGGAGGCGTTCTAGGCGGTCATGGTGGAGAGGAGCGAGGTCTAGGGGTCATGGCGTAGCTAAGAGGAGGGTAGGGTCATGTGGTAGAGGAGGAGGGTCTAGGGTCATGTCGTAGAGAGGAGGGCGCTCTTACCGGGGCATGTCGTAGAGGAGGAGGGTCGGGTCTGTCGTATAGAGGAGGAGGGTCTAGGGTCAAATGTCGTAGAGAGGAGGGTCTAGGGGTCATGTCGCTAGAGAGAGGGTCTAGGGGTCATGTCGTAGAGAGAGCGGCTAGAGGTTTCATGCGTAGAGGAGGAGGGTCTAGGGGTTCATGCTTGTAGAAGAGGGGTCTAGGAGTCATGCGTAGTGAGAGGGTCTAGGGGTCATGCGTAGAGGAGCGAGGTTCTAGGGTCATGTCGTAGAGAGGAGGGTCTAGGGGTCATGTCGGTAGAGGAGGAGGTCTCTAGGGGTCATGTCGTAGAGAAGGAGGTCGAGGGTGTGTCCTAAGCCCTGATGCCCGTGAGGAAGAGGTAGGGCTTCTCCCCAACACGGCAGCCCACATAGCCAATCACCACCGTCAGTGACAGAATCAATGTGACCAGGAACAGATAAACTGAGGAGGAAGAAAAAAAGGAAAACAACACCATGTGATCATCTCCAGAAGAGCAGAAAGATGCATTCTCCTTCAAGCATAATATTCTATTATGATTACAGTAGTAGCCTGTTCCCAGATCTGTTTGTACTTACTGGCCAACGCAATCAAAAATGTTTTGGCAGATAAAAACTTATGGAAGTTGGCTATGCAGCCAGACACTTATCTGGGACTAGGTTACTACTGTGTGACAATACTTACAAAGTTCATGTCTTGCTGTAGCTGTATAGAGAGTCTCCTGTTTGCCGTTGCTATAGTACTAAAAGAACAGATGGATCAGTAACAGGCAAAGCTGATGTTGGACAGAGGAACCCACAAGATTTAGTGACAGGAGGTTATCAACGAATCCTGGGAGAGAGGGAGAGGGACAGAATATACAGGGCATGCTGAGAGAGACACTTAGGTAGTTATTGTAGACTAGATTAGTTACTTGTAGACTGGGTAGTTACTGAGACTGTAGTTTACTGCTAGACAGAGGTGTTACTGAGACCTGGTAGTTACTGGCGAGACTGCGTAGTTTGAGACTGGAGTTACTGGAGACTGGGTAGTTACTGAGACTTGTACGGTAGTTACTGGAGACTGAGCGGTAGTTACTGAAACAGGGTTTGTTTAAGGCCAGGGATTTTACCTGACCACATGAGGAAAAACTCTGATCCTTTCAAAGGATATAACTAAGACTCTTACATAGAAAACGACTAGGACCATCATTTGTACGCCGTCAGATCAAATGGTCAGCAAAGACTTTAACACCTAGATCTGTTCAGGAGAGTATGTCTGGGACTCTGTGGTAGGTGGGTTGTCAGTGCTAGGTCTCACCCGTATCCCTCCTCACAGGCCAGTATGATCCAGGCCACGGCCAGGCCCAGAGGGAGCGATGGCCCCTGTAGAGGGCGTGAGGCGCGGACGGCTGGGGTGGGACATCCCGGAGGACATAGGCCAATCCTACCAATATCGCCATGACTGACAGGCAGCAGAACAACCTACTGCACCTGCCACTGAGTTGTTACACAGACACAGGAGAGGAGAGGAGATGAGGGATATGTTATTTGAAACGAAACAGGGCTGTAGTGTTAAAAAAAAAACAGGTAGGTAAACCTTAATGCAAAAAAAAACACTTATATAGCATTAAAAGGTGGGTACCCTGTTCACAAAATTGTAAAGGTAACTGAGTTCACTGAGTGTTAAGCAGTTAAAGGTTATTCAGTGATTCATATTATTACCTGATGTTTTAAAAGGTGGCTTTCTTAGTTGTCATGCTTATCCCTGCCAGGATCCCGATCAGGTAGGCCCGTATCTGGTTGAGGGTTTATTGTAGTAATACTGGAAGTAGTTTTCATACTTTCTGGACCATATACAACATAAACAATAATGGAATGTTGGAAAGAATACATATTATACTGGACATTTTCGGTGATTCATATTGTAACAGTTGATCTGGTTTGATATAATATAATATGACATTTTCTTACAAATCTTTATATAAATGATTTATGTAGGTCTTGTAATGGTCAATGAAAGCTTCATTATGCTTTTATAATTATTCTTTGGTTAAAGTGTTTACCAAGTGATCTTACAGTTGGTAGGCTGGGTAACTGTACAGTGTGGTAGTCTGGGTAACTTACAATGTGGTAGTCTGGGTAACTTACAGTGTGGTAGTTTGGTGAACTTACAGTGTGGTTAGGCTGCTGAACTTACAGTGTGGTAGGCTGTGTGAACTGGGAGGTGCAGTAGGGCAGTGAGAACAGCGCTAGTCAGACTGGACAGAAACAGCAGAGCTGAAGCCACACCAACCAGAACACCTTTGTTCCTGAAAGACAACAGAGAGAAGGACATGTTATTGAGAAAAGAAATAGAATGATCATTAGAATAGGCATTTTGCATTGTGAATGACTTAAGCCTATAGAGGTAGATGAGCAGGGGGTTGTTGCATAGAACTGGAAATCCAGGACAGATACCAGGTCCATGGAGCACACTGTAGAGACCAGATGACCTCTGCATTATCTCAGTCATAACCAACAGTCATAGATATGCGCCCTGCATATTATAAAATCTGATATGACAGCTCATTCTCAGTCATAACCAACAGTCATAGATAATGACAGATGACCTGCATTATCTCAGTCATAACCAACAGTCATAGATAATGACAGATGACTGGGTTGGGTGCAAGTCCCTGCAGGTCCTAAGGTGCCTTTCTCGCTGGGCTATACTCGCCCTTGTCTCAGGATGGTAATTGGTGGTTGAAGTATCCCTCTAGTGGTGTGGGCTGTGCTTTGGCAAAGTGGGTGGGGTATTATCCTGCCTGTTTGGCCCTGTCCGGGGTATCGTCGGATGGGGCCACAGTGTCTCCCGACCCCTCCTGTCTCAGCCTCCAGTATTTATGCTGCAGTATTTTATTGGTCGGGGGCTCGGGTCAGTCTGTTATATCTGGAGTATTTCTCCAGTCTTATCAGGTGTCCTGTGTGAATTAAGTATGCTCTCTCTAATACTCTCTCTCTTTCTTCTCTCTTTCTCTCTCTTCTTTTCTTTCTTACTTTCTTTCTTTCTCTCTCTCGGAGGACCTGAGCCCTAGACCATGCCTCAGGACTACCTGGCCTGATGACTCCTTGCTGTCCCCAGTCCACCTGGCCGTGCTGGTGCTCCAGTTTCAACTGAACCCTGACCTGTTCACTGGACGTGCTACCTGTTCAGACCTGCTGTTTTCAACTCTCTAGAGACCGCAGGAGCGGTAGAGATACTCTGAATGATCGGCTATGAAAAGCCAACTGACATTTACTCCTGAGGTGCTGACCTGTTGCACCCTGACTTCCACTGTAGTATCATTATTTGACCTGCTGCGTCATCTATGAACATTTGAACATCTTGGCCATGTTCTGTTTAATATCCACCCGCACAGGCAGAAGAGGACTGGCCACCCCTCATAGCCTCTCTATGTTCTTCCTAGGTTCTGGCCTTTCTAGGGAGTTTTTCCTAGCCACCGTGCTTCTACATCTGCATTGCTCGCTGTTTGGGGTTTTATGCTGGGTTTCTGTACAGCACTTTGAGATATCAGCTGATGTAAGAAGGCTTTATAAATAAATACATTTGATTGATGACCTCTCATTATCTCAGTTAAACCAAAGTCATAGATATGACAATACCTCTGATTATCTCGGTCATAACCAACAGTCATAGATAATGACAGATGACCTCGCATATCTCAGTCATAACCAAGTCATATTTTTTGTACACTGTCTGTGTGTTTGTCCTGTCTGAAGCACCCTTTCAGCCTTGAACGAATTCCCCTCTGGGATTAATAAAGTTTATTGTATTGTAGGGCTATACCAGTCCAAACATTTCATTGAGTACTACTACTGCTAAAGAAATGACACTTACAGGATATTCTAAAAGGCTCACTATGTCAATGGTGGTGAAGAGGTTGTTGACCAGTAGTAAGCTAGGTTAAGGTTAGGTTTAGGTTAGTTAGGGTTAGATAGTGGTTAGGTTAGGGGTTAGTTTAGTGTAGTGGTTAGGGTCAGGGTTGGGGTCATTCTCACTATGTCAATGGTGGTGAAGAGGTGTTGACCAGTAGTAAGCTAGGGTTTAAGGTTAAGGTTAGGTTTAGGGTTAGGGTTAGGTTTAGCTGTAGTGGTTTAGGGTCAGGGGTTGGGGTCATTCTCTCTCACTATGTCAGTGATGGTGAAGAGGTTGTTGACCAGTAGCAGGTTGGACCACCAGTACTTTTTACAGTTGATAATCTCATCCTCGGCGATGAACCAGAATGCGCCTCTCTGGACCACGGAGAAGAGGCCGATAGCGAGACACACGATGAAGAGGTGCAGCGGCTGGACTCTGGGAGGGAGGGCAGGACAATAACAAATCAACTATGATCAGCAAAGAAGAACACAAAACATACAGCAGATTGGTGTTGTGGTTCTATAAACAGACTGTAATGATTTCAGTGATCCAGGTCACCCTTACACATAGCATTCAGGGTCTCTCCTGGTTAAATTAAATTGAGGAGTGATGGATTTACCTTTTAAACCTCTTGAAGAGGAAGTTGGCCACCAGACCTGCACTCAGTTTGTCCTCCGCTCTCTGGATGGACCCCAGCAGGGACCTTGCACTCAAAAGACCCCTGGGACACAGACCAGACAGGTGCAGATCAGTGATTACTTCAAGGAAGATGAGGAAGGAAGGATGCATATATGCAGTACACTCTTAGAAAAAAGGGTTCTTCATCTTTCCCCATAGGAGAATCCTTTTTGGTTCCAGGTAGAACCATTTTGGTTTCCATGTAGAACCCTCTTTAGAAAGGGTTCTACATGGAACATAAAAGGGTTCTACCTGCAACCAAAAAGGGTTCTTCAAAAGGTTCTCCTATGGGGACAGCCGAAGAACCCTTTAAGGTTCTAGATAGAAAGAAATGTGCTAAGAGTGGAGTTGAACTGGGCTGTGTTCTCACCCTAGGAGCAGAAAGGTATCCACAGCCAGATAGACAGGTCCACTGAAGGCAAACACATGCAGAGGGTTTTTCTCCACTGTCTCTTTCCATCTCTTGTCATTATCTGTAATCAGTGAATTGTATATCTGTATCTGTAAATAGCTGATATTAATATCAAAATCATTCACCTAGGAGCAGAAAGGTATCCACAGCCAGATAGACAGGTCCACTGAAGGCAAACACATGCAGAGGGTTTTTCTCCACTGTCTCTTTCCATCTCTTGTCATTATCTGTAATCAGTGAATTGTATATCTGTATCTGTAAATAGCTGATATTAATATCAAAATCATTCATCAAGTATTGTAGATAGAATTTTTACGGTATACTATCCTATCAAACGCTAAGTCTGAAACGCTAAGCCGCCTGTCCCTTTTAATAGCTGGGCATCGGAACATATTTCAGTAAATAAACACCTGTTTCAAATAAACGGCGGATCTAGATAAATGGTTTATGAGGTTACCATGGACACCACTCTGATATTCCCGCAAAAGCCGACTCCGGGTGTCCTGCAAGATGATCAGGGTGAAAGCAAATTAGATCTACGCCACTGTGAGTGAGAGTGGGGCCTCTGACTTTGCTGCTAGTGCAGGCTGGCTTGACAAATTCCTAGAGCGTAATGGTTTTTCCTCAAGCGCAATGGGCTCAAATTGAAGCCTGTCTCTAATAAGCGACAGTTGTGTTCAGTGATTGAAGCAAATAAACATCCAGGGCTATTAATTGAAGTTTTAAGGTAGACAGCATTGTAATGAACCTTGCCTAGGTAAGCCTGTTACCATCCACCCMAAAAGGGCTAACCCTTATTGGAACAGTGGTTGGCAGGTCTGCCTACAAGCTGGGAGACGTGGGTTTGAGACCTGCAAGGGCCATTCGCAAGAATTGCTACAGTACAGAGAATGAGTATTTCCTCTGACATTTACATTTAAGTCATTTAGCAGACGCTCTTATCCAGAGCGACTTACAAATTGGAAAGTTCATACATATTCATCCTGGTCCCCCCGTGGGGAATGAACCCACAACCCTGGCGTTGCAAGCGCCATGCTCTACCAACTGAGCTACACGGGACCACATACCTAGGTTGTTCCAGGCGCTGAGCTGGACAGTGTGTCCACAGATTATCCATAGAAGGCTAAAGATGCGGATCCCATTCAGGGAGGAGTAGCCTCCACCTGGGCTAGCTGTAGAGAGGACCTCCTGGCTGCAGGCCTGGAAGGAGAAGGCTTGGAGCCACGAGTACATACAACCTGTAGGCAGACAGCAGGAGTGTGGGTTAGTTAGTTAGGAATGATGCACCAAATCAACCCAGTGTACAGTTTTTCTGTTGATGTATGCAATGACACTTTTTCACCTGCAATAAAACTATTTTTTTTTCTGAGATCAAAGTTCAGGAAACTATAAAGAGCTCCAGTAATGAATAAATATGAATAATATATCCCAGACAAAGCATCAGTAGTCCAGTGTGTTTGTAGATTTGTGGTGCAGACTATTCAAAAAGATGTACTTGCTCTTCTTACTGCCGTCCTCCCCCCCCTCTTCCTCTTCCTCCTCTGTGTATTGCTCCATCTGGCTGTCCAGTTGTCCAGAGCAGCTGTTGTTACTGCCTCCACCACTAGACGTGCCGTTGGATATCAGCGTCCCGTAGAGGTTTGGGTCCCTGGTTTTCAGAGAAGAAGACTCTACTCCAGGGCCAACCTCTCTGTTTCTCTGCCATCTCACTATGGCCACGAACAGGGTTGCAGTCAAGGGGACGGCCACCAACGCACAACACACAAATCTGAGGGACGGATGGGGACAGAGTCAGACAAACCTGACGGACAGATAGGAACAGAGTCAGGCATCCCAAATCACTTTCTTGGACTTTGGATTGAGTTTTTGGACTATCTGTGGATGTTAGTTAGATACTCAGAATGAAATCATTTTTGTAAGTATCCCATCTACGCAGATTCGATATGGTTGGGGTTAGAGTTATGACGTACAGKCAGGTGACAACAGTGTCATGACTACACATGAGGATCCAAGGGCTCAGATCAGCTTGGCATGGTTGACAAATAACCAGGCCCTCTCTCACCCACAGAAGAGGGGAAGGGGGGCTGGGCCGCTTTTTGACACCTCACACCCGGTTGTACATTTTAAGCAGCAGAACTCTCTCTGTACCCGGAAAACTAACATCTATTTTGTGATGTCATATTTTTTTAAATAAAAATTGTATAACGACAATACTGTAACTTGAAAAGTATACACATTGTATATGTCAGGTTTTCATCKTATATGTTGTGGTGAGACATGAACAATGATGAAAATATTTTTGTTAGGATAGGAATGGGGTTTTCGTTTTCTAACGAGATCATAGATTTGATGATACTTTGCACCAGTAAGTAGCCTAGCCACCAAGGGAGCTCAGAGATTGTGTCAGGATGATGGAATTTCCCTTTTACGGAGAGTGCATAAAGGCTTGGAAGAGAAATTAACATCAGACCAGAAAGACGTGAGACCGTGGTCCACATGTTTGAAATGGTTAGAACTTAACCTCAACACGAGGTGAAGAAGATAAACTCTCAGGACATCGCCGGTCTGCAGCTGCGCRTGTAAAGTGGTTCAATTCTGACTATTCATAYGAGCTAAGAACAAGTTCTGAACAAAGACACCACTGGTGACCRGACAACTAAAAMTAAGGACATTGTGACCTCTGGTGGACAATCAGAGCCTTACAAGTGAGCTGAGTGAATACACAGCCAAATAACCCCTTTCAAGAAAGGTTGGTTTCACCAGAGCAAGACAACAAACGACGGCATTCACACATAAATACATTAATGATGATTTTTTACTCCAAACGGGCGGTGGTTCAAGGTGTGCAAGGTATTAGGATTACTTTGAGGGTAGTTTCCAAATATATCAACAATAAGCGTCTCTTTCCCTTTGTCTCTCTCTCTCTCTCTCTCTCTCTCTCTCTCTCTCTCTCTCTCTCTCTCTCTNTATGTTTTAACAAGCCATCATATCTTGTCAGTCCACTAGAGACCTTTGTCTCATGTACGTGTGTATGTTTATTCTGTGTTATTATTTAGTTAGCTGGTAAATAATTAAACCAATTTGTGTGGTACGGAATGATCAGTAAGGCTGGGGTTTTTGCGGATCCAAGAAGGTTGCGATCGTTCAGATCATGAGACTGATATGAGGTAATGATTAATAAATGACTGTTATCAATATATAACTTCTAGATCTTCTGGAGTTTAATTTGAGAGATGGTAACTCGTTAAACAACTTATTCCGTGGTGCCCCAAATCTTAATGAGTTAATTGTTACATTATTAATTTAATCGGGTAACAATTAAACATAGTTAGTGGATTGAATAAATAACAGTCATCAGATTAATGAAAGTAAAGTCACGACAACAGACAGGTCTGGAGCACCAGTATGAGTTAGACACAGGGGTCAGTGGCAGGGTTAGGTGTCAGGGGTTAGGGTGAACTGTACTCACAGGCAGGTGACAACAGACAGGTCTGGAGCACCAGTATGGGACAGACACTGGGTCATGAACAGGCCCTGAGTGGACTGGGCCAGTAGGGTGGATGGTACTGGAGGGATCAGGGAGGTCCTGGCCTGCTGGAAGGTCTCTGGGGACACAGACACAATGGGTACAAGTCATAATAACAACATAATACATGCTTAGAACTGTTTATAAATGCTTTATGGATAATTCTAAATGTTATTCATGCTATTGCAGACAAAGCTACTGACCGTAAACAACTAGTGTCTGAACCTCTTCCTCCACACAGGAATCAGGAACACATATTCCAACAAAGTACTGGATTGGGTCCTGTGTCAGAACAACATTATAGTACTGTAATTCATTTATCTGAATGTACATACTGTAGTTAGAATCAAATAGAATACAATAACACATGATATAATTAAATACTACAATAGAGAGTTGTAGCAGTGTGACTATATATAAAAAAAGAAGGGTTTATTTCCTCACTTGTTTGAGGAAGACCTGGCAGTACTGTCCAGTAAAGGAGGGTCCCTGGACAGACAGACACTCCTGGAGAGACCCAGGCCTGTTCACGTTGCCCCCCACCACATCACTACCCATCTTCCCAAAGGCATCATACACTAGACACACATACACATCATACAGATACACATACCACACATACTACACATACCAATGAGTGAATGCTACGCTAAGCTATGAAATATCTTTTGAAATGTTATAGAAATGGTGTTTTAAAACTAATGCAGTCATGTCTCTCTCGCTCCTTCTGTTCCTACTAAGAACTGTTCCTCTCATTTCTCTCCCTGCTACAGTCTCTCCTTTCTCTTCCCTGCTACAGTCTCTTTCTCCTTTCTCTTCCCTACTACAGACTGTCTCTCATTTTCTTCTTTCCCTGCTACAGTCTCTCCTTTCTCTTCCCTGCTACAGTCTCCTCCTTTCTCTTCCCTGCTACAGTCTCTCCTTTCTCTTCCCCTGCTACAGTCTCCTTTCTCTTCCCTGCTACAGTCTCTCCTTTCTCTTCCCTGCTACACTCTCTCCTTCTCTTCCCTGCTACATCCTCTCTTTCCTCTTCCCTCTCAGTCTCTCCTTTCTCTTCCCTGCTACAGTCCTCTCTCCTTTCTCTTCCCTGCTTACAGTCCTCTCTCCTTTCCTCTCCCCGCTACAGTCTCTCTCCTTTCTCTTCCCTACTACAGACTGTCTCTCCTTTCTCTTCCTACAACAGACTGTCTCTCCTTTCTCTTCCCTGCTACAGACTCTCTCCCTTCTCTTCCCTGCTATGGTCTCTTTTCTCTCTCTCTCTTGCTTCAAGGCTGTATGGTGTACGTTAATACCATCCAAGGGTGTCATTAGGACACGCAGTGATACATTGTGTTGACGTCAAGCAAGCAGTTTACAGACTTCTTAACTGCCAATTACATCCATGTTATGAGTCACATTTGACCTTCAACACACATAATGAACTCATTTCCTGTCCAAAATGCCGTAGTTTGGTCTTCATGGGATTTGAATTTCAATTCGATTGGATTAAGATTAACAATTTAGTGACCCGTAACATTTGAATTCAAGCCTGTATGGCCTCACAATCAGTCAATATTATGAGAGTAGATCGTTATTGCTTCATGAATAAACTTTGAATGAATGATAATTGTGATGAAAAGAACCATTACATGTACCTGTTGGATCAAAAGCCATTGACAGCTGATTTAGAGTGCCGGGGACTGGTCACTCACATCCATGTGTGAAGCCACCAATTACCAACATGATTGGTCAAGCTACAGATTACCTAACCGGAAGTCATCATCACTTCCACTGTGACCATGTAACTCTTAACATTATTTAAAGTCCTAGTCACGAAATGGAAGGATGCTATCCTCCCCAAGATGGTGCTACTGTGGAGGGCTAGTTGTTTGGTCCACTGCTTAACGTTGTGTTCTTTAGCAGTATATTCCATGAATGTCTCTGAGAAATGCACGCAGGACACCAGGACTTTCCTCTCAGAGCTAAACAAGGACCTGCCCAGTGAATATGCTGCTTTAAGTGAGTACTTGACCTCTATTTGAAAAAAATAAAAGGTTTTCTTATTGTTGACATGAGGGGCGGCAGGTAGCCTAGTGGTTAGAGCGTTGGGCCAGTAACCGAAAGGTTGCTGGATCGAATCCTGAGCTGAAGTAAATATCTGTCTTTCTGCCTCTGAACAAGGCAGTTAACCCACTATTCCCTGGTAGGCTGTCATTGTAAATAAAAATTTGT
>NC_036860.1:66322945-66365974 GCF_002910315.2 Salvelinus sp. IW2-2015
AACTTGACTTGCCTAGTTAAATAAAGGTTAATTAAATGAATAGTTATTTATTTCTCTAACAACATGTATTGTCAGAGACATGACTGCATTAGTTTTTAAAACAACATGTATTGTCAGAGACATGACTGCATTAGTTTTAAAAACACCATTTCTATAACATTTCAAAAGATATTTCAATAGCTTAGCGTAGCATTCACTCATTGGTATGTGTATATGTTAATGTGTACGTTAATGTGTAGTTAATCCCATCCAAGGGTGTCATTAGGACACGCATTACATGTGTTGACGTCACAAGCAGTTTACAGACTTCTTAACTGCCAATTACATCCATGTTATGAGTCACATTTGACCTCAACACACATAATGAACTCATTTCCTGTCCAAAATGCCTAGTTGGTCTTCATGGGATTTGAATTCAATTCGATTGGATTAGATTAACAATATAGTGACGCCGTAACATTTGAATTCAAGCCTGTATGGCCTCACAAATCAGTCAATATTATGAGAGTAGATCGTTATTGCTTCATGAATAAACTTTTGAATGAATGATAATTGTGATGAAAAACCATTACATGTACCTGTTGGATCAAAAGCCATTGACAGCTGATTTAGTGTGCCGGGGGACTGGTCACTCACATCCATGTGTGAAGCCACCAATTACCACATGATTGGTCAAGCTACAGATTACCTAACCGGAAGTCATCATCACTCCACTGTGACCATTTAACTCTTAACATTATTTTAAGGTCCTAGTCACGAAATGGAAGGATGCTATCTCCCCAAGATGGTGCTACTGTGGAGGGCTAGTTGTTTGGTCCACTGCTTAACGTTGTGTTCTTTAGCAGTATATTCCATGAATGTCTCTGAGAAATGCACGCAGGACACCAGGACTTTCCTCTCAGAGCTAAAACAAGGACCTGCCCAGTGAATATGCTGCTTTAAGTGAGTACTTGACCTCTATTTGAAAAAAATAAAAGGTTTTTTATTTGATATGTACAGGCATACTAGTTTAGAGCGTTGGGCCAGTAACCGAAAGGTTGCTGGATCGAATCCTGAGCTAGCTGGTAAATATCTGTCGTTCTGCCTCTGAACAAGGCAGTTAACCCACTATTTCCCTGGTAGGCTGTCATTGGAAATAAAAATGTGTCCTTAACTGACTTGCCTAGTTAAATAAAGGTTAATTAATGAATAGTTATTTATTTCTCTAACAACATGTATTGTCAGAGCTGTAGCAGGGAAGAGAAAGGAGAGACTGTAGCAGGGAAGAGAAAGGAGAGAGTCTGTAGCAGGGAAGAGAAGACTCAGTCGGCTGTTCTAATTGCTTAAACATCCGTCTTCTCCTCCCCTTCCTCTGCACTGACTGGAACAGACTTGATGGGTAAAAGACTATATGGTGGAAGAAAGCTCATCACTGTATCATATAGTATATTATCTCAGCATTGAGATTAGATGGCAGTAGAGAGAGTATTTCCCAAGGAGGGGCTGATGCCTGATCATGTGCAGTAGACATCAGGGGCAGAGTTCAGAATTTATTATTGACATCAAGAACTGCTTCTACACAAACRTCCGACATCTCTAGCGAACAAGCAGCAAGACACATTCTAAGAAACAAATAAGAACCATCGACAGCTTCTCTCATGCACGTTGAGCACTACACAAATAGATTCATATTTCATTTTCAGAGTATWAAAAAGTTACTTCCAAAAACAATGTGTCCTTTTATGAAATACATACATGACAAAAAAAACAACATGGAAATATTTTTTTTTTACAGTATCGTGATTGTTTTCTAGTACAATTAATTTTCTCTTTTCAAATGTAAAACACATCTTGAAATGTAAAGACACTGAAATGAGGAAATGGGTTTCAATTCCAGTCTCACATTCACATTGACATTGTTTAATGCGAAGGCAAGTTTTTTCAATTTTATTGGTTCATTTACACTCTGAACTATGATCAGAGAAATGCATTGGCACCCTACAACCTTCSAAATGGTACACTTGGTGCTCAGGAAATCCAGAATCATAACTATTAGCCAGTGTAATCTTGTTAATTTGGCCAAATGAAAAGGCTGATATACAGTATGGTCAATTGAAAGGCAGAAGGCTATATACTGTATCTGTGTGTACATGCAAAGAAAGACACGTTGCTATCATCATAACTCAATTAATATCAAAACTGAGCTGCCAGAGAATAAGGAAATTGAAAAGACAAACATTCCGAGACATTCTGAAACAAAATGTCTCCGGTTTCTTTAAACAAAGAACARAACGAATTGGCCCATAGACTGACGGAATAGAGGCGTGAAATAGACAGGCTACTCTCGTGTGGTCTGGTCTGGAGTCTGGACTGATTGTCCTGACAATATGAGTAGAGTTAGGGTCAAATCCATTCTATTTCAGTCAATTGAGTCAATTCTAGAACTGACTGAATTGACAGAATTGAAACAGGATTGACCCAAACCCTGTGAGGATGACAAAGTCATGCAGAGATAAAGTGTTTCTTTATTAGCTGACCCCAGATTGGTTTGTACTGCATAGGCAATAACCATAGGAGTTGACAGGACAGCACAAACAGATCTGGGACCAGGCTAGTTTCTTCAGACATTCCATGGACATTAGCAGCAGTTATAAAAYGTAACACTGCCAATAGTTGAGAATTCATCTCCCATAACATAAACGTTTATACAGTACCTAACACTTTCCCATACTAGTGAGAAGACAACAATTGAAACCTTTTCAAAATAAACATTTTCCTACAAAAGATCTATCCAACATCCATAGAAACATCTATATCGTAAAGTGTACAAAATGTTCTCATAGATTGATTTAAATACACATACATTTACTTGAAATATATTACATATTTTAAAACACATTAGAAATGTGTATATATATTGTGTATATACTGTATATTTAATATATGTGGGTAGACGAGTCAATGGAGAATGTCTTATTCGTACTCTAGCATTTACAACGCAACATTCTGAGGCAAATTTGGTCAGAGACAACATTCTGGTAGATGCCACTATGCTTCAACAATAGTGTCCCGACTAGGCTGCTCCATCTCTATTTCTCTGTTGCGTTCAATCTCTTAGACCTGATAAAGGCCATGCCATGTGTCCTCATGTGTGTGTTCAAACTCCCCTCTGTCTCAAACATCTTGTCACACACTTTACATTTGGTCTCRGGCGTCCCGTCGTCCAGGCCGTCCCCCGAGCCGGAACCCAACTGGTTCTCTCTCTGGTTCTCATCGGCTGCAACGGTTCCATTACGTCTGGCCAGCTCCCGTGGCTCCTTCTGCTTGTGGATAATGAAAAGATGTCGGGCCAGGGAGCGGGGAGAAGTGTAGCACAGACCACACTCCCTGCACTGGAAGGAGGATCCGTCAGACTTGTGCTGCGGAATGTGGTCGTGGAAGGTGACGAGGTCCTCGGTGGTGAAGCTGCACACGGCACACTTGTGGACCTTGAACACGTTAACCTTGAGCTTCTTTAGGGGCTGGGTGGGTGTGGAGCMCCTGGAGCGAGGACCGGGAGGCCCCTCGTCATCCTGCTGCTTCCTCTTGGGGCTGAGGGCCTGCAGGGGGGCGAAATAGGGACATGAGGGTTGCTGCATGTACAGGTTGCCATTCAATCCAACACAGATAAACAATCTTTGCATTGCTGTGATTTTTAGAGGCAAATTGCCTCATGTTCGCAGAGATCACGTTTCTTTTAAACGCTGCAGATGTTAGCTCAAGCACAAATCACCTTTAAAAATCAATGGCAGTGCACAAGCCGTTAATCTGCGTTTCTTTGAATCCTGGTCATAGTATCAGGGAAAGGAACAGCACAAACTATGGATCAGTGGGTGCAGCTGATTGGTCAGTTACTGTGCCTGGTCAGGAGAGTGGGTGCAGCTCATTGGTCAGTTACTGTACCTTGTCAGGAGGGCGGGTGCAGCTCATTGGTCAGTTACTGTACCTTGTCAGGAGGGCGGGTGCAGCTCATTGGTCAGTTATTGTACCTTGTCAGAAGGGTGGGTGCAGCYGATTGGTCAGTTACTGTACCTTKTCAGGGGGGCTGTCCTCTGTGTGAGCTGGGTCTGGCGCCATCTTCCCCGCAGCATCTTTAATGCCACCATGCATCAGCTGGATGTGTTTGTCCAGCATCACACGCTTAGTGAACGTACGGTTGGGGTCTGGACAGTGACTGTGGAGTCATACAAACAGAGAGAGAGAGAGAGTTCTTAAAGAAGAGGCCATACACATTTGACATATTAAATGCTGACATGTCATCACAGGAATTTGTTGCCCTATTGAATCTGTGTAGACTGAATACTTGTGCATCCGCATGTAGGTTAAACTCATATATTCTAGTAGGAAATGCCACAATAACCGAATCCAAAAATGTAACCCCCCCCCAAAAAATGTGATCCAATCMAGCATTACTCACGGACAGGAGTAGACCTTACGTAGCCCCTTGTGTTTGATCCTGTTGTGTCGACACAGGCTGTGGGAGGAGCTGAACGACTTGTCACACTGTCGGCACGGGTGCTTCTTCAGTTGCTGCATTCATAGTGGGAGAATAAATAGAACTGAACAGTTATGGTTTGATTACKGTCACCACGGGCCTCCAGAGTGGCACAGCAGTCTGAGGCTCTGTCACTACAGACATCCAGGCTGCATCACATCCGGCCATGATTGGGAGTCCCATAGGGCGGCGCACAATTTTCCCAGCGTTGTCCGGGTTTGGGTTTGGCCGGAGTAGGCCGTCATTAAAAATAATAATTTGTTCATAACCTACTTGCCTAGTTAAATAAAAAAAATATATATATTGTTTCGACCTTTCCAATCCTCTCAGATCTACAGTTGAAGTCGGAAGTTTACATACACTTAGGTTGTCATTGTTCTTGTTAACAAACTATAGTTTTGGCCAGTCGGTTAGGACATCGACTTTGTGCATGAAAAGTAATTTTTCCAAAAATGGTTTACAGACAAAATTCCAGTGGGTCAGAAGTTTACATACACTAAGTTGACTGTGCCTTTAAACAGCTTGGAAAATTCCARAAAATGATGTCACGGCTTTAGAAGCTTCTGATAGGCTAATTGACATCATTTGAGTCAATTGGAGGTGTACCTGTGGATGTATTTCAAGCCCTACCTTCAAACCCAGTGTCTCTTTGCTTGACATCATGGGAAAATCTAAAGAAATCAGCCAATACCTCAGAAAAACAATTAGACCTCCACAAGTCTGGTTCATCCTTGGGAGCAATTTCCAAATGCCTGAAGGTGCCATGTTCATCTTTACAAACAATAGTACACAAGTATAAACACCATGGGACCACGCAGCCGTCATACCGCTCAGGAAAGAGACGCGTTCTGTCTCCTAGAGATGAACGTACTTTGGTGCGAAAAGTGCAAATCAATCCCAGAACAACAGCAAAGGACCTTGTGAAGATGCTGGAGGAAACAGGTACAAAAGTATCTATATCCACAGTMAAACGAGTCCTATATCGACATAGCCTGAAAGGCCACTCAGCAAGGAAGAAGCCACTGCTCCAAAACCGCCTTAAAAAATCCAGACTATGGTTTGCAACTGCACATGGGGACAAAGATCGTACTTTTTGGAGAAATGTCCTCTGGACAAACAAAAATAGAACTGTTTGGCCATAATGACCATCGTTATGTTTGGAGGAAAAAGGGGGAAGCTTGCAAGCCGAAGAACACCATCCCAACCATGAAGCACGGGGTGGCAGCATCATGTTGTGGGGGTGCTTTGCTGCAGGAGGGACTGGGGCACTTCACAAAATAGATGGCATCATGAGGATGGAAAATGTGGATATATTGAAGCAACATCTCAAGACATCAGTCTGGAAGTTAAAGCTTGGACGCAAATGAGTCTTCCAAATGGACAATGACCACCAAGCATACTTCCAAAGTTGTGGCAAAATGGCTTAAGGGCAACAAAGTCAAGGTATTGGAGTGGCCATCACAAAGCCCTGACCTCCATCCTATAGAAAATTTGTGGGCAGAACTGAAAAAGAGTGTGTGAGCAAGGAGGCCTACAAACCTGACTCAGTTACACTAGCTCTGTCAGGAGGAATGGGCCAAAATTCACCCAACTTATTGTGTGAAGCTTGTGGAAGGCTACCCAAAACTTTTGACCCAAGTTAAACAATTTAAAGGCAATGCTACCAAATACTAATTGAGTGTATGTAAACTTCTGACCCACTGGGAATGTGATGAAAGAAATAAAAGCTGAAATAAATAAATCTCTCTACTATTATTCTGACATTTCACATTCTTAAAATAAAGTGGTGATCCTAACTGACCTAAGATRGGGAATTTTTACTAGGATTAAATGTCAGGAATTGTGAAAAACTGAGTTTAAATGTATTTGGCYAAGGTGTATGTAAACTTCCGACTGTACACACGTACTACGGGGTATTGGCTAGGGGTTGATTTGGGATTCAAACTAGGACTACACTGTACCTTGCCATGCTCCTGCCTGACGTGGGCTACGAACACCTCTCTCTGGATGAAGAGACGGTCACAGTCTCCACATGTCCAGCCAGGGGCGGGTGGCTTCTGGGGGGCTGAGGTAGGGGTGATCTGGGMCTTTTTCAGGGGTGTAGAGGGGGCATTCTTGTCCACCCTGTCCAGACCGTTGTTGTTGGTGTTGGGGCTGGAACTGAGGGGCAGGTTGATACCCAGGTTGGGGGGACCCTCGATGGTCTTTAAGGTACCATGCATCGTCTACACAGGGATGACAAACAGCTCCGGTTCACTAACAGGCATATTAACTATTCATACAGACTGCACAAGGACAATGACTTATAATTATCAATTGCTGATTAGGATTATACACAAATATATTTCAAGTACTTGTCATTACATTGTAGTAGATTTTGAATAATTTTCTGAAAAATAGAAGTGCCTGTTATAAGTTTTTATAAGTTATATAAGTTATTTTTCCACTTCGAGCACAAGAGAAGAAGATATTTTCCCCTTCATACAGTACCTTGATGTGGTCCAACATGAGCTGTTTCTGGGCGTAGTGCATGGAGCAGTCTGGGCATTTGAAGACAGACACCTTCTGGTTGGCTATGTGTTGATCAAAGTGTGACTGAAGCAGTGTCTGCTGGGTGAACACTGTATCACACATGGAACACTTGTAGATCAACCTGGAAGACAACACAAAGAACGTTTTAACAACGTTTTCCACTTTGAGAGACATGTTGCTTGATAAAAATGAATGAGTTTCATTAAATCCTGTATACAGAAAAGGAATAAAATCAATGTTATCTCATAAAAATTATTTTTGCCAACTGTACTAATGCATTGTATATGACAACAGTACCTATCCATGTCCATGAATACACTTAATAATGTTAATGTCCATAATAGGAGTTAATGATTTATTTCAAAACAATCCGTCAGTTCAAAAGGTTTATCACAGAACCTGGCAGCACACTGTCTGTCTGTCTGTCTGTCTGTCTGTCTGTCTGTCTGTCTGTCTGTCTGTCTGTCTGTCTGTCTGTCTGTCTTGTCTGTCGTGTCTGTCTGTCTGTCTGTCTGTCTGTCGCTGTCTGTCTGGCAGCACAACTGCTCGCCAATGCACACTACTGTCTCTGTCTGTTGTCTGTCGTCTGCGTCTCGTTCTGCAGCACACTGTCGTCTGTCTGGCAGCACACTGTCTGTCTGTCTGTCTGTCTGTCTGTCTGTCTGTCTGTCTGTCTGTCTGTCTGTCTGTCTGTCTGTATGAGAGATCACCTGCCACCAGCTCCTGAACAGGTTCAGTCATCAGTGTGTGTGTGTGTGTGTGTGTGTGTTCATTAGAGTGTGTTGACGGTGTTAGGAAAAGGTCAGGGTGCTGGAAAAACACTCAGTTAAAGCTACTGTGTCTAATAACATTAAACGCAAACCCATTCAACATTGAAAATTAAGACGGTTCTGACAGGAACATGACTTGGACATGGATATCGGATAACTTTCCCTCATTAAAGCAGAATTAATTTGTGGTAAACAACTGAGGATGTTGGTGTCACCTTTCCAATCAGTGATAGAACAGCATACAGTAGAATAGAACAATAAGATCATATATTCTATTAAATAGAAGACAAAGGTCTTCAACATAGAACGAAAACTTTCTAGGATAATATCAAGTTTAGATAAATACTATACTATACTAGATCACATGAATAATGGGTTGTGAGAATCTGAAGAGACTTACTTGGGCTCTCCTATCTTGACCCCAGGGTGCTGTGTACGTGCGTGTGAGTGTGTGCCAGGAGCAGACTTGAAGGCCATGGGGCAGATGGGACACTTGTAGAAGATCTCACAGTGAGAGCTCTGGATGTGTGTCTTCAGAGCAGCCACGTCAGAGTAGATGACGCTACAGTGCACACAGCTGGAGAGAGAGAGAGAGGGGGAGAAAAAAAAATACAGTGAGCACCATAATTCATTGGACAGTGACCATTTTTCTGTTATTTTGGTTCTGTACTTTGAGTTTGAAAGGATACAATGACAATGAGGGTAAAGTGCAGACTGTCAGCTTTAATTTGAGGGTATTTTCATACATATCGGATGAACCGTTTAGAAATTATAGAAGCTTTTGTACATAGTCCCCCCCCATTTTCGGGCATCAAAAAACATTGGACAGKTTAACATAATGTAGAATAAAGTAATCATTGTTAATATTTGGTCGCATATCCTTTGCATGGAATGACTGCTTGAAGTCTGCGATGCATCGACATCACCAGAYGCTGGGTATCTTCCCTGGTGATGCTCTGCCAGGCCTGTACTGCAGCAATCTTCAGTTCCTGCTTGTTTCGGGGACTTATTGCCTTCAGTCTCCTCTTCAGCATGTAAAATGCATGTTCAATTGGATTTCGATCCGGTGATTGACTTGGCCAGTCAAGGATTTTCCACTTTTTGGCCATCAAAAACCCCTTCGTTGCTCTAGCAGTATGTTTAGGGTCATTGTCTTGTTGCATGATGAAGTGCCGTCCAATGAGTTTGGAGGCATTTGGTTTTATCTGAGCAGATAAAATATTTCTGTAGACTTCAGAATTCATTGTTCTACTTCTGTCTACAGTCACATCATCGATGAAGACAAGTGAGCCTGTTCCACTGGCAGCCATACAGGCCCAAGCCATAACACCCCCTCCACCATGTTTCACGGATGAGGTGGTATGCTTTGGATCATAGGCATGTCCTTTTTTTCTCCACACTTTCCTATTTCCATCACTCTGGTACATACATGTTAATATTTGTCTAATCTGTCCACAATACTTTTTTTCCAGAACTCTTGGGGCTATTTTAGGTGCTTTTTAGCAAACTGTAATCTCACCTTTCTGTTATTCAGGCTTATCAGTGGTTTGCATCWTGTAGCGTACCCTCTGTAGTCCTGCTGGTGTAGTCTTCCACGTATGGTAGACTTTGTCACATCTACACCTGCATCCAGGAGAGTGTTTTTGATCTGTTGGGCTGTTGTCAGAGGGTTTTCTTCACCATAGAGAGTATTCTCCGGTYATCCTGTCACGCCCTGGCCATAAAGAGGCTTTTATTYTCTATTTTGGTTAGGCCAGGGTGTGACTAGGGTGGGCATTCTAGTTTCTTTATTTCTATGTTTTCTGTTTCTATGTTTTGGCCGGGTATGGTTCTCAATCAGGGACAGCTGTCTATCGTTGTCTCTGATTGGGAGTCATACTTAGGCAGCCTTTTTTCCTTTGTATTTTGTGGGTAGTTATCTTTGTTAGTGGCACTATAGCCCTAGTAAGCTTCACGGTCGTTTCTTTGTTTCTTGTTTTGTTGGCGACATTTACATAAATAGAGGAAAATGTACGCTCATCACGCTGCACCTTGGTCCGGTCATTTCCACCTAGACGACGTTCGTGACACATCCACTACAGTGGTCTTCCTCAGTCTACCGGGTCTTTTGACATAATTGAGTTCACCGCTTGTTTTTTTCTTGTTAATGATGAACCAAACTGTTGACTTGGGCATGCCCAGGGTTTTTGCAATGTTCCTGATTGATTGATTTTCATTTCTGAGCCTTATGACGGCCAGCTTCATTTGCATCAACACTGCTGTCTTTCTCATGTTGTCACACCCCAACAACAACCTCCAAAGGCAATAGCAAAGTCTAGAATCAATACTATTCATCAACAGCTCTCCTGCATTCACTAACGACACAAATGAATACACCTGCCTAACGACACATCTGTGAAGCCAATTCAACAAATACTTGTAGTACCTTAAAATGGGGGGGGACCATGTACAAAAGGTGCTGTMATTTCTAAATGGTTCATCCGATATGTATGAAAATACCCTCAAATTATAGCTGACTGTCTGCTCTTCACCCTCATTGTATCCTTTCAAACTCAAAGTGCTAGAGTACAGAACCAAAATAACAAAAGAAGTATGGTGCTCACTGTATATATATAAAACAAAAATATACAGGACCTTTTAACTCAACATTTTGGATGATTTTGATACTCAATGCAAGTTACAAATCAACTGACATTGTAATTACTGTGATTAGCAAGTGGCACCTTGATATGTGAAATAAATCATTTTCAGTGTGGAGACTTAAAGGTGACATTATCAAACAACTACAGTATTGCCTCTTCCAAGTGTGCACCCTCCACATTGGGARGAGCCGATATTGGCGGTCTCGTTGCTGTTGATTTCTGTAGGAAGAAAGTCGCCCTTCTGWATGACGTCATATTGCTACGTCTACCTGCGTGGACCTTTTAAACAAAAGTCATCTGACTGCTTCTAAAGAAAATCTCTAGAGAAGAAGAGGAAACAGAAGTGTTTCCTGTTCAGGCAGGAAGTAATGTCAGACTGACCGGTAGCCCACCCTGCGGGTGTAGTGCAGACAGTTCCTGGTCACATGGGACTGGAAGTGGATTGAGCGGCAGATAGCSCCACACTCAGGGCAGATGTAGGGAGACTTGTGCTGGTGGATCCGTTGGTGCGACGCAAAGCTGCACACGTTAGGTAGTAGCATTTGGCAGATAGTGCAGGTTTTCTACAGACGTAAACAGAGACAAAAATACACAAAACGGTATTATAATGCTCTAGGAGGAATGCAATCTTTGAGAGTTGGTGCAATATGGAGTTAAATTAACAAAACATTTGACAATTTACATCATTAGCTGGGGCTATAAAGGGATCATATGATGAAAAGCACAATGCCATTAAAGATGGCATCTGCAGTACAGGGAAACAGCGCCACTGGCCGCCCCACCACAGTTGTTGAGCGTCGTGCAGCATGATGAAAACAAGGCAGTACATATTAAGCTCTTCTGTCGAGGCGTGCAATGATGTCAGAAAGGGGGGAAACAGCGTTCTTTGTTTGCAGTAACTTCTTTGTTGTAATATCACAGATGGACGTGGTTAATTTACCATAAAGGATTCCAGCTTTAATATATATATATATTTTTTCAATTATTATATATTAAATCAAAACGAAAAGTACAAGAGGTTTGGAGTGTAAAAGGGAGTGTTGATTAGAAGTGGTGACACAGTGGGTGTGACTCACAGAAATACAAAATAGACAAGGGAAGTTTTAAAAGAGTAAGAAAACACTCACACAACACCGGCTTATAGACATACACACAGTAACCACACATACACACAGTAACCACACATACACACCTGTCCGCTGGACTCTGGAGCCTGCTGATAGTGCATTGCTAGAGAGTTCTCATCCAGGAACATCTCGCTGCACTCTAAACACTTCAGACTGGTTCTGCAGAGCCGGGACACATCCTCATCCAGGGGCATGGCAGCAACCGGAGGGGCGTTGGAGGGGGCACAGATCACCGCTGCCTGGGCCTGAGGACCAGCACCCTTCCCTAGGTAGTGGCCGGTGGAGCTGTAGGTAGATCCAGCGGTGGTGGCGGAGGATAGCGGAGGTGATGTAATGATCATCTGGTCTGTAGGGATGGGCTTGAGGATGAGGTGGGAACACTGCATAACCACCCCTTTGAGGAGAAGAGAAGAAGAGACGAGGTGAGAAGACAAGAGGAGAGGAGACAAAAGGAGAGGAGAGAAGACAAGAGGAGATGAGAGGAGAGAAGAAAAGAGGAAAGGACAAGAGGAGATTTTATTAGTCTCAATTTAGAAGCATTGCAGAGTATCAATGGCAGTGAATGCTTTAGGCATTTCATGTATGAAGAAAAGTCACCTTTGTCCTTGTGTCCCCGGGCGTGAGAGAGCAGACTGCACTTGTTGTAGAAGACCAGGTTCTTGACACAGTGGTTGCAGGTGACCTCGATGCGGACACTGCGACGGTCGTAATGCTGGCTCAGGCTTCTCTCCAGGGCAAACGAGTCACCGCACTCCAGGCACCTGTAAATAATCATATAAATGAATATACATTAATTCAAACATGTATATTATATACACTGCATTTCAAGAAGCCCAAGGACACTGTATAATTTTTGAGGGGAAGAAACAATTAAAATGCTATATAGCTAGCTAGCATTTTACCTATAGCCGCGGGAGGGTAGGGAGATACAGGCRGCCGAGGGGGGGCTGAGGTTGGGAACGTAGACTGGGACGGGGTTGATGCTGCTCAGGACCTTATTGAAGGCCTCCACTACAGAACTCTGGGAGCTGGCTAACACCTGGACTCTAGAGACACCCTTCTTCTGGGCCTGGGCAGCCAGCAGGGCTTGCTTCACCGGCTGCTGCCCCTGGGGCTTGGAGCTGGACAGCACCTGATGAAACGAACAGACATTCAAGAAGTTACTGAATGAAATGTTCGGGATTTATTGTTGTTATTAATCTATTGAGTTATTTATTTATTGGAATGATTCCTCATGTTTATTTCATTATTACTGTATGACGTTATATGTTGTTGTCTATAGCGTGTTAGCATAGAAGATTAGTTCTGATGTACAAAATGAGGTATCTTAATAAACCAAACCTGGTGGAGCTCAGAAACAGAGGTGGTCTTGGTCAGGGGGAGTAGGTTGAGGTTGGTGAGGTGGACAGTCTTCGGCACGGTGAGTTTGGCGTTTGCCAGGCTGGATACRGGCACCATGACRGTCTGCTGTTGTTGTTGATGGATGGCGTTGGCAGCTTTGAGGATGGCGCTGCTGGCACTCTGTACCGACGCAGCGGGGATCACTGTGGCTTTGACCATGGTGTTGTTGGCCAGCTTTAGGTTAATGACCTGAGTAGGGGGAGGAGAGGATGGGAAATACAATTGTATTTGTTCATTGTAGACTAACAGTGAAATGCATACTTATGGGTGATTTTCCAACAATGCAGAGTTAAGGAAAAAACATTTATTACAAAAATTTAAAGCCACACCAGGAATAAACACACAGTGAATAACGAATAACAATAACATCAAATAACATGGCTATGTACAGGGAGTACCAGTACGAGTGGATGTGCAGGTAAGAGGTAATTGACGTACACTACTGTTGAAAAGTTTGGGGTCACTTAGAAATGTCCTTGTTTTCATGAAAACATACATGAAATGAGTTGCAAAATGAATAGTCGAAATATAGTCTGTTGACAAGGTTATAAATAATGACTTTAATTGAAATAATAATTGTGTCCTTTCAAACTTTGCTTTCGTCAAATAATCCTCCATTTGTAGCAATTACAGCCTTGCAGACCTTTGGCATTCTAGTTGTCAATTTGTGTGAGGTAATCTGAAAAGACTTTCACCCCATGCTTCCTGAAGCACCTCCCACAAGTTGATTGGCTTGATGGGCACTTCTTACGTACCATACGGTCAAGCTGCTTCCCACAACAGTCTCAATGGTTGAGATCCGGTGACTGTGCTGGGCCACTCCTTTATTAGACAGAATACCAGCTGACTGCTTCTTCCCTAAATAGTTCTTGCATAGTTTGTAGCTGTGCTTTGGGTCATTGTCCTGTTGTAGGAGGAAATTGGCTCCAAATAAGCGCCGTCCACAGGGTATGGCATGGCRTTGCAAAACGGAGTGATAGCCTTCCTTCTTAAAGATCYCTTTTTACCCTGTACAAATCTCMCACTTTACTACCACCAAAGCTACCGCAGACTATCACATGGCCTCCACCATGCTTGACAGATGGTGTCAAGCACTCCTCCAGCATCTTTTCATTTTTTCTGCGTCTCACGAATGTTATTCTTTGTGATCCGAACACCTCAAACTTAGATTCGTCTGACCATAACACTTTTTTCCAATCTGCCTATGTCCAGTGTCTGTGTTCTTTTGCCCATCTTAATCTTTTATTGGCCAGTCTGAGATATGGCTTTTTCTTTGCAACTCTGCCTAGAAGGCCAGCATCCCGGAGTTACCTCTTCACTGTTGACTTTGAGACTGGTGTTTTGCGGGTACTATTTAATKAAGCTGCCAGTTGTGGTCTTGTGAGGCGTCTGTTTCTCAAACTAGACACTCTAATGTACTTGTCCTCTTGCTCAGTTGTGCACCGGGGCCTCCCACTCCTCTTTCTATTCTGGTTAGAGCCAGTTTGCTCTGTTCTGTGAAGGGAGCAGTACACAGYGTTGTACGAGATCTTCAGTTTCTTGGCAATTTCTCGCATGGAATTGCCTTCATTTCTCAGAACAAGAATAGACTGACGAGTTTCAGAAGAAGTTTCTTTGTTTCTGACAATTTGAGCCTGTAATCCAACCCACAAATGCTGATGCTCCAGATAAATCAACTAGTTCTAAAAAGGCCAGTTTTTTGCCTTCTTTAATTAGAAACAACAGTTTCAGCTGTGCAATCATAGCCAATTAGTTCAATCTTCTTTCATCAGACCAGAGAATCTTGTTTCTCATGTGTCTAAGCCAGGGCCTGTATCATCGGATGGGGCCACAGTGTCTCCTGACCCCTCCTGTCTCAGCCTCCATATTTTATGCTGCAGTAGTTTATGTGTCGGGGGCTAGGGTCAGTCTGTTATATCTGGAGTACTTCTCCTGTCTTATCCGGTGTCCTGTGTGAATTATAGTATGCTCTCTCTAATTCTCTCTTTCTTTCTTTCTCTCTCTCGGAGGACCTGAGCCCTAGGACCATGCCTCAGGACTACCTGGCATGATGACTCTTGCTGTCTCCCAGTCCACCTGGCCGGTGCTGCTGCTCCAGTTTCAACTGGTCTGCCTGCACGCGTATGGAACCCTGTAACTCTCTAGAGACAGCAGGAGCGGTAGAGATACTCTTAATGATCGGCTATGAAAAGCCAACTGACATTTATTCCTGAGGTGCTGAACCTGTTGCACCCTCACAACTACTGTGATTATTATTATTGACCATGCTGGTCATTATGAACATTTGAACATCTTGGCCATGTTTTGCATATATCTCCACCTGGCACAGCCAGAAGAGGACTGGCCACCCCTCATAGCCTGGTTCCTCTCTAGGTTTCTTCCTAGGTTGGCCTTTCTAGGGAGTTTTTCCTAGCCACCGTGCTTCTACACCTGCATTGCTTGCTGTTTGATTTTAGGCTTGGTTTCTGTACAGACTTTGAGATATCAGCCTGATGTAAGAAGGCTATATAAATACATTGATTTGAATTTGATTTGATTTAAGAGTCTTTAGGTGCCTTTTGCCAAAAAAAATATCTTTATTTAACTAGGCAAGTAAGTTAAGAACAAATTCTTATTATTAGGCAGGTGTTAGCCTTTCACAATCATGTTCAAATCAGTGAATTACCACAGGTGGACTCCAATAAAGTGTGAGAAACATCTCAAGGATGACAAGAGAATGATTTATTTCAGTTTTTATTTCTTTCATCACATTTCCAGTGGGTTAGAAGTACATACACTCAATTAGTATTGGTAGAATTGCCTTTAAATTGTTTAACTTGGGTCAAACGTTTTGGTAGCCTTCCACAAGCTTCCCACAATAAGTTGGGTGAATTTTGGCCCATTCCTCCTGACCGAGCTGGTGTAACTGAGTCAGGTTTGTAGGCCTCCTTGCTCGTAACGCTTTTTCAGTTCTGCCCACAAATTTCTATAGGATTGAGGTCAGGGCTTTGTGACGGCCACTCCAATACCTTGACTTTGTTGCCTTAAGCCATTTTGCCACAACTTGGAAGTATGCTTGAGGGGTCATTGTCCATTTGGAAGACCCATTTGCGTCCAAGCTTTAACTTCCTGACTGATGTCTTGGATGTGCTTCAATATATCCACATAATTTTCCTACCTCATGATGCCATCTATTTTGTGAAGTGCACCAGTCACTCCTGCAGCAAAGCACACACACACAAAATGATGCTGGCACCCCGTGCTTCACGTTTGGGATGGTGTTCTTCGGCTTGTAAGCATCCCCCTTTTTCCTCCAAACAAAACGATGGTCATTATGACCAAACAGTTCTATTTTTGTTTCATCAGACCAGAGGACATTTCTCCAAAAAGTACTATCGTTGTCCCCATGTGCAGTTGCAAACCGTAGTCTGGCTTTTTTGGCAGTTTTGGAGCAGTGGCTTCTTCCTTGCTGAGGGCCTTTCAGGTTATGTCGATATAGGACTCGTAGATACTTTTGACCTGTTTCCTCCAGCATCTTCACAAGGTCCTTTGGTGCTGTTCTGGGATGATTTGCACTTTTCGCACCAAAGTACGTTCATCCCTAGGAGACAGAACGCGTCTCCTTCCTGAGCGGTATGACGGCTGCGTGGTCCCATGGTGTTTATACTGCGTACTGTTGTTTGTACAGATGAACGTGTACCTTCAGGCGTTTGGAAATTGCCTCCAAGGATGAACCAGACTTGTGGAGGTTACAATTGCTTTTCTGAGGTCTTGGCTGATTTCTTTTGATTTTCCCATGATGTCAAGCAAAGAGGCACTGGTTTGAAGGTAGCCTTGCAATACATCCACAGGTACACCTCCAACTGACTCAAATGATGCCAATTAGGCTATCAGAAGCTTCTAAAGCCATGACATCATTTTCTGGCATTTTCCAAGCTGTTTAAAGGCACAGTCAACTTAGTGTATGTAAACTTCTGACCCACTGGAATTGTGATACAGTGAATTATAAGGGAAATAATCTGCCTGTAAACAATTGTTAGAAAAATGACTTGTGTCATGCACAAAGTAGATGTCCTAACCGACTGGCCAACTGTATAATATATATACAGTACCGGTCAAACATATTGACACACACCACAGTACTCATTCATGGGTTTTCTTTATTTTTTTTACTATTTACTATTACTACTAGTAGAATAATAGTGAACACATCAAAACTATGAAATAACACATGGGAATCATGTTGTAACCAAAAAGTGTTAAACAAATAAAAATATATTTTAGTATTTGAGATTCTTCAAAATAGCACACCCTTTGACTTGATGACAGCTTTGCACACTCTTGGCATTCTCTCAACCAGCTTCATGAGGTAGTCACCTGGAATGCATTTCAATTAACAGGTGTGCCTTGTTAAAAGTTAATTTATGGAATTTCTTTCCTTCTTAATGCGTTCGAGTCAGTCAGTTGTGTTGTGTCAAGGTAGGGGTGGTAAACAGAAGMTAGCCCTATTTGGTAAAAGACCAAGTTCAAACATTCCCATATACAGTGACCTCCATAATTATTSGGACAGTGAAGCATTGTTTCTTCTTTGGCTCTATACTACAAAATATGAGGTTAAAGTGCAGACTGTTAGATTTAATTTGAGGACATTTTCATCCATATTGGGTGAACCATTTTGTTCCCCTAAACTAGTCCCCACCCCCCCCCAATTTAAGAGTAGCAAAAGTATTGGGACAAACACTAACACTGTATTAAAGTAGTAGTCAACACATCCATCAACACAGGGGCCACTCAGGGGTATGTGCTTTGTTCTCTGTCGTCTCTGGGGACTGGGGAGAAAGTGCAACATCTCTCCCCAAATATGGGGAAGATTTTCTGTGCAAAAKTTCYAAATGACATCWGTTTGACCGGATGTAAGGTAAWAGAAAGCTGTGTAAAACGACCCAACATGTTTCTGATTAGATTTCAGTTCAGCTTGGATGCATATTTAATGTGGTTGAAATACTATCAGCTTTTATTGACGCTGATAAAAGACAGCACCTCTACAAACGATCCCTAACTGTGCATTTGCATTCTCTCAAGATGCTGAAAGAAAGTTCATAGACCTACAGTCAGTGTCCAGATTACAGTTCCCATTTAACGATGAGTGAGACGCACAAATGTCACACCTCCCAAAAAATGCAAACCTCCCSTGTTATTGTAATGCTGAGGGGTATGATATTGGTGCGTCTGTAACTTSTCACACATCATTTTTAAYGATTCATTCAGGATTATCCGTAATCATGGTAGCATCCACATTAATGTAGAASTGTTTAGAAACATATTAWATTCATGTTTYAYAATAAAAATTACTCCAAAATGACACAGTAYATTATTTACCATTCATTTCTATTGGGCTAAAATGTTCATGTAACAACCAAAACAAAAAGCAAATACATCCAACAAATTCGTAGTCACAAGCTTGATGTAGTCATTACTGTGCTATACTTCACTTTTTACTACTTTAATAAACATTTAAGTGAATTTGTCCCAATAATTTTGCTCCCCTAAAATGGGGGGACTACTGTATGTACAAAAAGTGATATAATTTCTAAACTGTTCACCCGATATGGATGAAAATACCCTCAAATTAAATCTGACAATCTGCATATTAACCTCATAGTCATTGTTTGATTTCAAATCCAAACTGCTGGAGTGCAGAGCCAAAGCAAAATAGTCACTGTCCCAATACTTACAGAGGGCACTGTACAAAGAAAAAGGTTGGTTACCTGGGAACCCGCCGTCTTGACTGCCGACACAGGGAGGAAAGCAGTGGCCACAGGTTTGATGGTCATCTGCTTGTTGATCTCTATGGCAACACCTGGGCCTCCTCCTGGGGTGGTGGTGGGCAGGGAGGAAGTCCGCGTCGAGTTCGGRGAGGACAGGAAGGAGGAGACCATGATGGAAGACCCTCTCTTCAGGCGTTCAGGGTCTGACTCTACCTGGGCCAACGGCAGCACTCTGGTGACGGTGCGTTTGATCTGGCCAGAGGAGGTCTTAATGGTTTTGATCCGGACCTTTGGAATGACGGGTGTGGAGGGGGAGGAGGAGGGGGAACCAGAGCCTCTACTGCTGTCCTCGCTGGTGGTTGGGCTGTCGGGGCCCTCTGGCTGTTTGGACTGCAGCCTCCTGGCCACCTAGGATAGGATAGAATAGGATAGGATTAACTTTATTGTCCCCGGGCGGAAATTTGTCTGGGACAAATTATGCAGTCTGGACAAGTTATGCAGTCTGTTGTGGACAGACTGCATAACATAAATGGTACCGTAGTAGTTAATGGAGCATCTGACCCTTCCTAGAGGTTAGTCTTAGACACATAGTACTGACGTATACAAGTAGACAGTACAGTAAAACAGTTACACACTTGACATATACACAATCCATACCTCCAGAGCTGAGGGGGACTCCTGGTCTGGGGGCTTCTCCGGGACCAGGTCCCTGGGGTTCTCCCTCTCCTTGGCCTCCTTGGGGGCTTCCCTCTGGGTGTGGATGTCAGGGATGGTGGTGAATGAGTCTCTCTGGGTGGTAGGGGGGGACTCAGAGACTACAGAGTTAGTGGTGTCTGATACTGTGGCTTTCTTAGCACTGAGAGCTGCTATAGCAGCAATGCAGGAAGAAAGTTTGTCTGATGAATTGGCTTGTTTGGCCTGGGAGA
The DNA here is from genome assembly GCF_002910315.2 of Salvelinus sp. IW2-2015. Lineage (NCBI taxonomy): Eukaryota > Metazoa > Chordata > Actinopteri > Salmoniformes > Salmonidae > Salvelinus > Salvelinus sp. IW2-2015. Next base: position 66,342,604 of record NC_036860.1, read on the forward strand.
GACTGGTGGACACAGCCTGGACACAGGGCTCCCCAGCCTCCCTCCSTGACCCCTCCTGGGTGCGAGGGGCCGTTGTCTCTTTGGCTTTCTCTTCTTCAAGTTTCCTTGATTTAGAGGAGTCGTAAAGGTTCAGACTAACAGTGACCAAAGTCTTGTTGTTGTTTTTATCAAGTTTTGATTTGTCGCAGTCTCCATTGGACTTGTTCGCAGGTTTGGCCGTGCTATGAGAGTCTGCCAGTACGGCTTTTGTGGTCAGCTGCTCATCTCTCTTGGCAGGTGGTTCTGTCAGAGGGTTTGTCCTAAAAAATGGCAGGGCGCTCTGCTTGACCCTGTCCAGAGAGTCATCAACTTCAATCTTATCGTCATCGTCAAACTCCTCAGCGCTGGAAATGGGACTGAACTGGTTAAAAGTAGAGTGGGAGATGAAGTTGGAGCTAATAGCCAATCCATGATGAGCCTCCACATCTCTCAGAGTCTTTTCGGCTCCGTTGTTCTTACTGTACCGGTCGTTAGGTGACATTGACAGGTACCCGTTATGAAGCCCATTGTGGTTCACCATGGTGGTTGGTTCAGCCTGAACCACATCCTCTGGTCGTGTGTGTTCTTCACCGCCGGCGTCCATTTTGTGGACATTCTTGACGATGACGCTGACGCCCACGTCTGGAGCTCCAGAGGGGGTGTGTGCCTCGTCCTCGTGGGGGACGCTTGGGTGTTTSAGCTGGCCATCRTGGGGGTGCTCGTGGGGKACGCTGGGGTGTTTCAGCTGGCCATCGTGGGGGTCCTCGTGGCCTGACTCTATGGCTGTCTTCGGGTCCACCATGTCTGGGATGTCGAAGGCTGCCAGGAGGTCGTCAAAGTCTGGGGTCTTCATATCGCCCATGTTTTTGGTGTGATGATGCAAGAACCTGGAAGAGATATAACGAAAAAATACAACTAGTTAGCTAGTACACAAATTAACACACAAACTCATTAAATCTGAATAATATTGTCAACACACAAAAGAAGGGTGAGGAGAACGATTAAGCCTCCAGATTCCACCCATAATTCCATTGGAGTGCTAATGTACCTATTTTAAACAAAGTCATGACAAGCATTCATGGTTTTGACTAGGTGGTATACAGCTATGACCGGAAGGGACTTTTTCATAGCAGGTTAGGATAACTAATGTAGCAGGTTAGAAGAACTAAATGTAGCTAATTTTCCTCCAACATCGGACACCCCCTAACTTCGGACACTCTCTAGAGGTTGGATGATTAAATCACCGAGCTCAACATTTAAATGGACTCGAAAATAACGGTACATTTTGGGACTGAAGACACGCTTCTAGCTAGCTGACCACAGATTTCCATTGCAGTTTATGTAAGTTAAGTTAGTTTTGGAGAGTTTTCAAATATATATATATACACTGCTCAAAAAAATAAAGGGAACACTTAAACAACACAATGTAACTCCAAGTCAATCACACTTCTGTGAAATCAAACTGTCCACTTAGGAAGCAACACTGATTGACAATAAATTTCACATGCTGTTGTGCAAATGGAATAGACAAAAGGTGGAAATTATAGGCAATTAGCAAGACACCCCCAATAAAGGAGTGATTCTGCAGGTGGTGACCACAGACCACTTCTCAGTTCCTATGTGGACAGTCTGACCGTTTGAGCAGACACATGCACATTTGTGGCCTGCTGGGGGTCATTTTGCAGGGCTCTGGCAGTGCTACGCCTTGCACAAAGGCGGAGGTAGCGGTCCTGCTGCTGGGTTGTTGCCCTCCTACGGCCTCCTCCACGTCTCCTGATATACTGGCCTGTCTCCTGGTAGCGCCTCCATGCTCTGGACACTACGCTGACAGACACAGCAAACCTTCTTGCCACAGCTCGCATTGATGTGCCATCCTGGATGAGCTGCACTACCTGAGCAACTTGTGTGGGTTGTAGACTCCGTCTCATGCTACCACTAGAGTGAGAGCACCGCCAGCATTCAAAAGTGACCAAAACATCAGCCAGGAAGCATAGGAACTGAGAAGTGGTCTGTGGTCACCACCTGCAGAATCACTCCTTTATTGGGGGTGTCTTGCTAATTGCCTATAATTTCCACCTTTTGTCTATTCCATTTGCACAACAGCATGTGAAATTTATTGTCAATCAGTGTTGCTTCCTAAGTGGACAGTTTGATTTCACAGAAGTGTGATTGACTTGGAATTACATTGTGTTGTTTAAGTGTTCCCTTTATTTTTTTGAGCAGTGTATATATACACACACACACACACACACACACACACACACACACACATTTTGTGGGACATGCTGTATATTGTCAAATTCGACTGCGCGACAGACCACACATCATTTTATATCCMACTTTTTACCTAAATTATTCATACTTATTTATATGTTAGTATTAAACTATTATCTACTTTCTCAAAACATAAGATTAATCTGTAAAATAAACGAGACATTATTTGGTTACAACACTGAAGAAGATGTTGGTGAAGAACCATTTTTAAGAGTCTACAGGAGGGGGCACCAGGCTACGCAATGAAAAGTTGACAGGCAAGTCATTTTTTTTTTTACTGAAAGGCTAGCCAACTATCTAGTAAACACTTCGGACACGAGGTTGGTGTCTCTTTTTTGAACAAAATTAAACGGATATATCTTGTAATTGAACAAAATAGTAAGGTGTCCAATAACTGGAGACTGTATGCCTATAATACAGGAGGTAATTCTTTGCTAAACCGCTTATCAAAAAGCTGATGCAGTAGTAGTAGTATTTCCACTGAAATGTCAAACATGCTAATTACTAACCCGTTAGCTAACATTTTTACGACACCAATAATCACAAAATATTGATAGCTCGATCACGAGATAACACTGATGAAGGTAATATATTTCTTAAACGCTGTTGAATACGCCAATAATAAGGGGTGCTACGCTAGCAGGTTAGGATAACTAATGTAGCATGTTAGGATAACTAAATGTAGCAGGTTAGGATAACTAAATGTAGCAGGTTAGGATAATTAAATGTAGCAGGTTAGGATAACTAAATGTAGCAGGTTAGAACTAACGTAGCAGGTTAGTATAACTAAATGTAGCAGGTTTAGTGTAACTAAATGTTCAGCTTAGGATAACTAAATTAGCAGGTTAGAACTAACGTAGCAGGTTAGTAACAACTAAATGTAGCAGGTTAGTATACTAAATGTATCAGGTTAGGAATAATAAATGTAGCAGGTTAGAACTAACGTAGCAGGTTAGAACTAACGTAGCAGGTTAGTATAACTAAAGTAGCAGGTTAGAACTAATGTAGACGTTGATAACTAATGTAGCAGGTTAGAACTAAAGTAGCAGGTTAGAACTAACGTAGCAGGTTAGTATAATAAAGTAGCAGGTTAGAACTAATGTAGCAGGTTAGGATTAACTAAATGTAGCAGGTTTGAACTAACATAGCAGGTTAGAAATAACGTAGCAGTTAGTATAACTAAAGTAAGCAGGTTAGAATAAATGTAGCAGGTTAGTATATACTAAATGTCAGGTTAGTATAACTAAGTAGCAGGTTGTATAACTAAATGTAGGGCGGTTAGTATAACTAAATGTAGCAGGTTAGAACTAATGTAGCAGGTTAGTATAACTAAATGTAGCAGGTTAGTATAACTAAATGTAGCAGGTTAGTATAACTAATKTAGCAGGTTAGTATAACTAATGTAGCAGGTTAGTATAACTAATGTAGCAGGTTAGGAGAACTAAATGTAGCRGGTTAGGAGAACTAAATGTAGCAGGTTAGTATAACTAAATGTAGCGGGTTAGTATAACTAAATGTAGCGGGTTAGGAGAACTAAWTGTAGCGGGTTAGGAGAACTAAATGTAGCGGGTTAGGAGAAATAGGTTAAGGTTAGGAAAGAGGTTAGGGTTAGCTGAAATGTTCTCCTAACCTGCTTCGAAAATTCACTTCGGGCTCCCGAGTGGCGCAGCGATCTAAGGCACTGCATCTCAGTGCTAGAGGCATCACTGCAGACACCCTGGTTCGAATCCAGGCTATATCACAACYGGCTGTGATTGGGTGTCCCATAGGGCGGTGCACAATTGGCCCAGCGTCGTCTGGGTTTGGCCGGTGTAGGCAGTCATTGTAAATAAGAATTTGGTCTTAACTGACTTGCCTTGATAAATTAGAAAATATACTCCATCTAGTCACAACCAGCATTCAGACATGCAACAAATTCCCTAGTTAATTTGGTTGGCATCCTAAGTATGGTGGCTAATAACGCACACTCTAAATCAGTAATGCCTTTCAAGGCCACATGGAGTGCTATTGTATACATTTTAAACAGAGTCACGACAAGCATTCAGCATACCTATCATTCAGACATGGCACATTCTTGACATACAAATCTGGGGAGAATGACTGCTCACTCTCATTGAAGCCACAGAGGTTCAAGGCCCACCGCAGTACTGCAGGCATTTTTAGCGGGTACATTCTAGATATTTTTTAAGACAATCATGGTCCCAATAATTGCTTTTAATACACCACATGCATGTCCTTGAACCGATTATTTTAATATCGCACACAGAAATTATAAAAAAGAGGAAGAGGCGAAGCGAGAGAGATAACTGGGCCCAAAATCTGCTCTTCACCAGCAGGTGGCATTTATTTGATTTTATTTGCTCACCAAGCACGTTTTTGTATGRAGGTCAATGAGAGAGTGTAGAATTTGGTTAACGAAAAATGTAATGACTAATTTGCTACCTGTGGCTTATTTAATTGAATATACTTTTTTAAATGATTATGTTGTTCCGAGTGTACTGATAAGTAGGATATGTGATATCCTGGCAACTTTGAGAAAAAAACCTTCATATTGGAGTTGTGCCTGGTCGTCACTAGTTACCACAAACACAAAGTCATAAACCCTTCCTATTTCTACAATTTATCCTTTTCAATTTTGATTTTAAACCTAACCATATGCCTAACCCTAACCTTTAATTAAGACCAAATTCAAATTTTGGGGTTCATGAATTTTTACGATATAGCCAAATTTGACTTTGTGGCTGTGGTAACTAGYRSAMMMCGTTGTGCTTGGTGGTCACACACGTATCTTCCCTCTCATTAGATAGAATGGTCCCACCTGATCTCACTTCCTCCCGACTGCCTTCCAATTTTTAAGACATTTATTTTCATTGTTAGAGTGGCCACTTGAGTTTCTTGTCAATATAATGGATAATCTGCCAGGTCGCAATTGTAAATGAGAACGTGTTCTCAATTTGCCTACCTGGTTAAATAAAGGTGAAATAAATAAATAMAAATCTGTGGTTATAAGGAAGACACATTTCGGTTGAAGGCATTCAGTTGCGCAACTGACTAGGTATCCCCTTTCCCTTCTCTTTTGCGATTTCTGTATGCCACATCTTCAATTTAAGCCTAGAAGAGGATGTGTGTCCTCAGGCCTGGAGGGAGGCAAAGGTCATTCTGCTGACCGCTGCCGAAGAATAGCAAAGCACCCTTTAATGGTTCAGACAGCCAACCAATCAGCCCGTTACCGGTGTGTTTGACAAAAATAGAATGTTATTTTAAAGAAAACTCATTAACAACAGACTTTCAGCATGATTATAGGGAAGGGCTCTCAACGTGCTCAGCACTGACACAAATGACTGATGATTGGCTAAAATAAATGGATAATAAGAAGATTGTGGGAGCTGTTTTTTTTAGACTTCAGTCAGCCTTTGATATCATTGATCATAACCTATTGGTGAAAAAACTTTGCCTTTTCATGTATTGAGAGTTACCTATATAATAGAACACAGAGTTACCTATATAATAGAACACAGAGTTACCTATATAACAGAACACAGAGTTACCTATATAACAGAACACAGCGTTACCTATATAATAGAACACAGAGTTACCTATATAATAGAACACAGAGTTACCTATATAATAGAACACAGAGTTACCTATATAATAGAACACAGAGTTACCTATATAATAGAACACAGAGTTACCTATATAATAGGACACAGAGTTACCTATATAATAGGACACAGAGTTACCTATATAATAGGACACAGAGTTACCTATATAATAGGACACAGAGTTACCTATATAATAGAACACAGAGGGTTTTCCTTAATGAGAGCCTCTGCTACAACCACAAACTAATTTGGTTGAGTGTGGTGTACTGCAGGACAGCTGGCTTGGGCCCACTGACCTTGAATAAAGCTTGTGTGTCTATGCACGCTGACGACTCAACAGTATAGACGTCAACTATGACAGTAAAATAAATAACTGACCCTCAACATAGAGCTCCAGTCAGTTTTAGAATGGATAACTAGCAATAGGCTGGTGCTAAAAAAAAATAAAAAAAATACAAGCATTGTTTTTGTGACAAATCACTCGCTCAACCCTAAACCTCATCTGGATCTATACTGAATAATGTGGCTATTGAGCAAGTTGAGGAGACTAAACTGCTGGGTGTAACCCTAGATAGCATCATGGTCAAAATATAGAGACTCAATGGCTGCTAAAATGGGAGGAGGTCTGTCCATGATAAGGCGTTGCTCTGCTTTCTTGACATCTAAATCAACCAGGCAGTGGAATATTTTTTATTCTGTACAGGCTTCCTTCTTTTCCCTCGGTCAATTAGGTTAGTATTGTGGAGTAACTACAATATTGTTGATCTATCCTCAGTTTTCTCCTATCACAACCATTAGTCAACGTTGGCCTCATTGTGAAATCCCTGAGTGGTTKCCTTTCTCTCCGGGCAACTGAGTTAGGAAGGCCGCCTCTATCTTTGTAGTGACTGGGTGCATTGATACACCATTCAAAGTGTAATTAATAACTTCACCATGCTAAAAGGGAAATTCAATGTCTGTTTTTTTTTTTACTCATCTACCAATAGGTGCCCTTCTTTGYGAGGCATTGGAAAACCTCCCTGGTCTTTGTGGTTGAATCTGTGTTTAAAATGCACTGCTCGACTGAGGGACCTTACAGATAATTGTATATATGGGGTACAAATAGAGTTGAAAAAAGGCAGAAACAGTCCGGTAATAACCGCTTATAACAGTGAACCTTTTTGGTGGGATACACATATTCTAGGTCTTGTGGCATATTTTGGTTAAACTATCCTCAATTCAATGGAATTGTAACCCTCTGCATGCACAGTGCATTCTTCCRTCACATGTACAGCTGATTCTCAAGATCTTGCACACTAAGGAGATGCTATTGAGCCCACACTACTACACTGTCTGAGCCAAGGACTACATGCTTTCTGGTACGTTTTTATTACAATACTGGGTGGGGTGAATATATTTGATATGACATACAAGATTTTTTGTTAACTAGTAAACAGTAGCCTACAGCAAAGTGTGTTTAAATAATTTCTAACTTGTTAACAATTTCTGCTAGTTAGTTTTTGCTACCATGTGGGTTTTAGCTTGCTTGAGCCTGCTAACTGAGGAGTGTTAATTCACCTGTTTCCATACATGTTTCATTTTAAAACATGTATCTTACAAAGGAGTTGTTTAATCTAACTGCTTAATTATTTATCTGTACATGGAATTGTATTTGGGTTTTTTACTCATTTTTGTCTAATCTTTACAGGAAAATGCCACAGGCACTATCTGATGTGTGGAGACATTTCACTGCAGCTAATGTAGAAGGAAAAGTTGTGTACATTTGCAAATACTGTGCCAAATCATGTGCATAAAGTTCCCTCAGTGCTCACAATAAGCAACCTCTGACAAAAGTCCCTCTACTTCTTTTCGAGGTGAAAATGATGAATCAGACACCTTATCGATAGCAAGCTCAAGTTTTTTTTTCTCAATGGAGGAACGTAGTCARAGAAATGCTGATGAATGTCTTGCTCGAGCTGTGTATGCAACTGGTTCACCTCTGATGCTCACAGGCAATGTGTATTGGAAGAGATTTCTGAATGTTCTGAAATACATCAAAAAGCGTGAAGACTTCTGCCTGAAGCCCATACACGCCACAGCGTACATGTTGGACCCCAAATATGCTGGCAAGAGCATCGTGTATGGTGCAGAGATCAACAAGGCCTATGGTGTCATCACTACCGTGTCTCGCCACCTTGGCCTGGATGARGGCAAGGTTCTTGGCAGTCTGGTGAAGTACACTTCCAAGCAAGGGCTTTGGGATGGARATGCAATATGGCAGTTGTGCCAACATATCTCATCAGCCACCTGGTGGAAGGGACTTTGTGGACCTGAGGCTCTTTCCCCTGTTGCCTCCATCATCCTCCAAATCCCACCAACATCAGCCGCCTCAGAGTGCAACTGGTCCTTGTTTGGGAACACACACACACCAAAGCACGCAACAGGCTGACCAATGCAAGGGCTGAAAAATTGGTGGCCATCTGGGGAAATTTGAGGCTTTTTGAGCCTGACAACAAGCCATCCTCAACAAGGTTGGAAAGTGASAGTGAAGATGAGGCCTCAGAGTCTGATGTTCAAGAGGTGGACATAGAGGAGGTCCAGGGAAAAGACATGGAAGCCTGAGAGRAAGACAACCAAAGCTTTAGTTTCTAGACTATCATTTTACAGATGTATGTTGAAAACGTTTTTGGGAGATGCGATAGATCATTGGGGATCATTCAATATTCCCTTCCTTTTGTTGTTCAGTGAAATCATCCCATGTGAAGAGTCAACTCACTTAATTAAAGTTACATTTGTAACTAAATTGTTTTTTTAAAATTTCTATTGGAAGGATTTAATCATTTGGAATTATGTCTACTTATGATAAGGTAAAAAGGTTTATGTTTCTGTCTCCATATGATATGGTAAATATATCCAATGCAAAAAACATCTACATTTAAATGGTATTAATATTAATTTGCATACATTTACGTTAATTCCCATATATTCCCGTTAATTCCCATATATTCCCGTTAATTCCCATATATTCCCGTTAATTCCCATATATTGCCGTTAATTCCCACGGAAAGTTTCCACCTCTGAATATTCCCCAAAATGTGCAACCCTAGGTACAGAGATGAGATAGTCATTCAAAAATCATGTTAAAATGCTATTATTGTCAATGCAACTTATTATGTGACTTTTTTAAGAACATTTTTACACCTGAACTAATTTAGGCTTGCCATAACATAATTATTGACTCGAGACATTTCAGCTTTAAAATGTTGCATTAATCTGTAACATTTTTGAAAAACATAATTGCACTTTGACATTTTGAGGCCAGTGACAAAAAAAAATCTATATTTATTAAAATGTTAAATTCAGGCTGTAACACAGCAAAATGTGGAAAGGTCAACAGGTGTGAATACTTTTTGAAGGTACTGTACATGGAACTCTCTGTCAYYCCAGGTAACTCAAGTTAGCAATAAAAACAGATTTAAAAAATCCCCGATAAAATAGCACCTTCACTGTGAAGAGACAAACATTTTTATATATTTTGTATTATATTACGCATTGCATTATGTAGTGTTATGTATTGCATTACGTAGTGTTATGTATACTATGTATTTTATGCATTTTGTTTTGTTTCATGTTTGGACCCCAGGAAGAGTAATTGGGGATCCTCATAAAATCAGAATTGGACTGCCTGTCTAAACGCAGCCAATGAGACACCATCTTAAACCGACTTCATTTGGTTTCAATGCGCTATTGAGTCTTCCCATAGGAATGCATTRTGTCATGTGATCGATGGCTTTGTCCATTCATGTATACAGTCATTGATACAAATTCACTACTTTTTTGTTGTAGAAAATATCCCACTAATGTGTAAGTAGGAACTCTTTCTGCTCCAATTCCCCTCCCAGCTCTCAGTTGCCCAATCCAGGGTTTTTCAAAACCTCTCCTCTGGGATCCCTAGCCGTTCCATGCATTTGAACTATTCCACCTTATTTAACTCGTCAATTAATTATCAAGCCCTTGAATAGGTGAATCAGGTGAGCTAGTTCAAGGCTAGATCAAAATTGTGAAATGTGTGGGGGTCCCTGAGGAGAGGTATGAAAACCACTGCCTTTAATCAAGCCCTCCTAGAGAGGAACAAAGGAAAGCAGAGGTAGGTAGTCAACTAGGCCCACTCAAGACCTAGGCCATTCAAATCTGGCCACTAATTTCCTACTGCAATCACTTCATCCATGGAATTAGGTTAAATCGCAGTAGCTAATGCCCATTTGAATGTAACAAAATGCAGTGGACCCTCATAAAACCAGCATCCAAATCCAACTGATTCATCAGTTGGAAAAACCAGACTACACTTTTGGTGATCTTCATTCAAATGAATCATTGGGATTTTTCTCTTCTTTTCTCATATGTCAGATGACTTCAGACCAAGGTCACTAGGTGTTTACAGATAATGAATGGCATATCTCCAGTGATTATGCTGGTTTGTTTATGAAGGAAACATGAGAGAAGTATACAGTAGCATGCCTACTCAGCGCTAGATGAGCTAGCTTATCATTTTGACCTACTTTATGAATGGGATGGAGACAGTCCTCTAAATAGCAAATAACTAGCCAAATTGCTTCATGTACATTAGCCTGTATCTGAAGTATTATAAATACGTTTATTTCAAACAACCCAATAGCCAAGGACAGTTCGGAGGTGGATGTACTGTATGTATGTACAATGCTTCTGAAACAAGTAGTACTTTTTGTGTTGTTGTACTGAAATGAATTTTCACAAGAGGAATCCTCATAGGAGATGTGATGGATGAAGACAAAGGGCTACAGATATCATATGCTGTGTCTTTGCGCTGCCTCTTCAGTCTGCACGTAGCATGTAGCCAAGGAGGGCTGCCTGAATGCTTGCTGCCTCCTCATTAAAATGGATGACAGATCAGTCTGCACACTGCACTGCAGCCCCGGTCACATCCATTTCACCTATTAACATCTGCACTCCCCAGTCTCCCTCCCTGTTAAACCCCCAGTGAAATGGCCTCCTCTCCTCCGCTGCAGACAACGAGATAACCAGGCAGTAGTGAACAGAACAAGAAAAGTAGAGAACGAGAGAGAACGAGAGAGACAGAAACAGATTTGGAGATTGGAGAAAAGGGGCAAGAGGGAAAGGGAATGGCTGCTGCCGAGCTGAGGTGAGGAAAAGCTGCATCAGAAAAAAAGGAAAAATGGCTGCTGCCGAGCTGAGGAAAAGAAAATGGTTGTTGCCGAGGTGAGGAAAAGCTGCAGCAGAGGAAAGAGAATCGCAGGGCCTAGTGCAGAATACGGCCAATAAAAGCAAAGCTGTCTGACATAGAAAAAATAATATTTAATGCAGAGAGATGAAGAATACTGTACTGTATACATATTGCCGCCCAGTTATATTAACCCCAGTTTCATGTATATGCTGTTCTCACCACCACCCCTTTCGGGTGCACATACAGTACATCTACCTACAGAGTAACTCACATTAGGAAACACAGCAGTAGAAAGAAACATGAAACAGTCCTCACCCTGTGATCTGTAGCCAGCCTGTCCCCAGCCAGCCACTACTGTAGTCACAAAACCACCTTCCTTCCTTCCTGCTACCACACAGTCAGTCAGGCACAACAACCACCCCCCTTTTCCTGCAGAAAAAAAAATCAATTTCCCAAAGCAGGCAGGGCCCAACAAGAGGCAGAGAGATGGAGGTGGTGTGATCCCGATCAGTCATCCATTTCCTCCTGTCCTGCAACATCACCAGCTGACTGACAATGACCCTGTGCTGTGAGACAGGCCTCCAGAGTTGCAGTCTCATCCCATCTCCCCTACCTGAGCACTGCTCTCTCTGCCTCTGCCTTCAGCGAGGTGGCCAGCCCTGCTTGCCCCACAGCCTACACCCTGTATCCCACAGCCCGAACACTAAACCCAGTGTACTGTACCACCACCATACTGTTGGGGATCGATAGTGCCTTTCTGCAGCCTCCTCTGCTAGGCTACAGCCTCCTAGTTTGGCTGCCATTATTAAGCAGCCAGGGAAGCTATCTCTCCCCCTGTAGCACAGAGCCGGCATTGTTCCTCAGCCCTCTGTCTGCTGGCTCAAACCTGTTTCAGCCGGTTCCGGTCACCACACATAAAGCCTGCTCTGCTGCAGTACAGCTACACACACACAGACAGGCAGACAGAGACACAGCTAGCGCCCACTTCTCAGGCTGATCACAGAGCACTGATACTGCACCATTTTGACCTGAAATACAGCATCTGGATGTGGTTAAAAGATAACAGACGATTAAAAAGGTAATAGTTCTCTGGGCTCAAAACACAAAAGGTTTGAAGAGATCCTTGTCCAAAACAAATCTGGAATCCAGGTCATTACCCCAGCAACAAAAACACAGCTAGGCCTCGAGAGTACAAACCATAACATCCTCCTCTGGGTTGTGCAACGGGACAAAATACACACGCAGTTAGAAATCTAACTCTGTTACAGATACAAAACGAGAAGGCAGGAAAAAGGACACAGCTCAAAAGCAGACAATAATACAGCCTGAATCCAGATGGCTTATTATGTGAGTCATGACAGTTACAATTCCTGGTCTGGGATGAGGACGTGCCACAACGCTGGGTGAAAATGGAGAGGGAGGAGGATGAAGCAGCCATGACGGAGTAGTAGTAGTGGTAAAACCTTGGTCTATACGTGGCCTGCTTGTCTGCATGAGCCCCAGTGTTTTAGTACAGCCCTCTGCTGAGCTGGTGAGGGTCTCTCCCCCTCTATCCTCTCTATTCCATGCCCATGGTTCCCTAATCTCTGTCCTAGAGAGGCTGATCTTTGTCATGATAATCCCTGCAGCCTCAGGCAACTGAGCATCCCATCCGTCCGTCTGTGATAAATGACAAGGAAAACAAAGGGCCATCATGATGGCACACACCCTATCCCTGTCACAGGCACAATACATGCAGAAACACATGATATATATATATATATATGTATATGTATCTGATATAGATATAGATATATAAAAAATATATATATACACACACACACAAATACTAGGGGAAGAAAAGGAGATTGTGCCATACCCTCGTGATCCCCTGACTCTGATTTTCCACTAAGAGAGGAGAAATCTTCCTGTTGAGGCCTGCTTCATACACACAAAGTCAATCCAGACTAGCAGCCCCCATCCTGCCAGGCAGCCCCCTATAAACAGTGCTGTGGCTCTGCTCTGTGGTTGCAGTAGGTCAGCCAGTCCAGGCTGCTCCCTCCAGACGAAGCCGAGCGCTGCATGGAAAAAGGGGGCAGTGTTCGACAGGCGAATCAGGCCTTTTGTCTATGCATGTATGTGCAGGGTAAGGGGGTGAGGGGACTCTCCAGGCTCTCTCGGCTACGGCAGGGAGCAGCAGCTGGTGCAGGAAGGAGAGGAGAGGGGGAAAGGAAAATATAGAAATATGAGAAGAGGGCACAAAAAAAGGATACCAAGAAATCTCCTAAGTCTCTCTTGACCAATGACAAATATAGGCTAAATATTGACTTGAAGAAAATAGGGCCTAGTCTGGTCTGTGCAGTCTGCATATTGTAGAGATATTGTCATCAATTGATAATGATAGGCTACTTACTCAAATAATCTAACAAAGGCCCACTTTGTACATGGTACTGCATATTGCAATGATTTAAAACCATGTTCTTTCTAAGTAATTACAAAGATAAATAGCAGACTATAGGCTAACTACTTTCAAAAGAAAGCACATTATTGTTTATGTTATATAACAGATCCTCACAAGGCCCGGGCCTGTACCTATAAAGTCATCAACCCAAACCCCAGATTCAGACAATTCATCAACCAACACGTGAACAATAGATTATTACCTACCTGGGTAGTGGGTATGGTGACAGATTAGCACATAGCTGTCTCTCTGCAGAATGTTTTTATATGACAGCAGCTCACTCTCAGACAATGAAGTCATGGGCAGCCCTTCTGTAATAGGTTCAGCACCTTTCCATCAGCAACACATCAAACTGCAAAGGCATCAGACTGCATTTTATCTAAGAGGGGGATATAACTGCCCTGCTCCAGACTGTTGTTTCCAGATGTTGAACATGTATGTTCATAATGAAGAAAGGCCTATAAAATACCCCCCCTGCTCACTGCTCTCCGGTGAAGTCTATTCTTTTCTGAGCTGAGCAGAGCAGAGGTTGCTGCTCAGTGCTGCCCACCCCCAAGATTGCCATTGTCACGTGATGAGAAATATTGCCTTGACGCTTGATCATAACGATATCTCAAGTCAGCAGATCAGCCATATCTTACCTATTATAATGTAGACAAATCAATATTGGAACGTTACGTATGTAAGGTCGTACGTATCAGACGTTTATTTTATGGATACTTTGTTTTGACAAGATGTGATGACGTTGAAATCAGAACACAGTTTTCTCACACCCAGAATGCATTTCGCGGTCGTTCAAATGTGTAAAAATACGCTTTCTTCGGAGAAATATTAATCGTCTTGTTGGAGGTGTCATCACCGATACATTTCACGGAGCATTCGTCACGAGTCTCGTTTTTTATTTTTAAATCGGATATATTTGATATAAGTGAACTGCGCCAGTTAACTGGCTAGTTTCTTCTTAGAGCTGCACTTATCATCAACTAAATCCATGCAAAGAAATAATCTCGTCATCACATCAGTGTAACTAGTTAGTTCAATGTCATACTATACTTACCCGCAGCCTCCGTGATTAAAACGGTCATGAATTATTAGGAATGCTGGCTTTGTGTAACTACAGTAGGAACGTAAGGTTAAAWACTCGAAAGTATTTTGTTTGAGTCTTTGGCTAAATTTATTTTTGTATAGAGCTGTAGACTTGAGTGACAGTTGATGATGGCTGTCAGTCATTCATGTCATGTTTCAGAACGTTCAGACTGTATATCAACTCAACACTCCATCATCACCGTTACAATTGTTCATATTTTCAGTTTGGCMATTATTTTTTAGCATTAGCTTGTTTTCAGAGTTATGCAGCAGCATTATAATGCATCATTTAATTCAATAGGTCTAGATTTTTTTTTACATCCTTTGTGCTGCACCTGATAGATCTTGATAGATCAATGAATCAATCACATGTATTTATAAAGCCATTTTTATATCAGCAGATAGCACAAAGTGGTATACAGAAACCCAGCCTAAAACCCCAAACAGCAAGCAATGCACTTCTTTGTAGAAGCGCTACAAATGGAAAAACATGTGGTGTTTTTTATTATAGGAATAAGGAATCTAAAAATTGTTGTGGCAAACGGCTTTAATGATCTATGTTCCTATGTGACACCTTTAACCGGAGGTCTTTCCTTGATGGGCCACCACACTATATCATTTTGTCAAAACGATATGGCTTTCCTATGACATCATGTGACCTTTTCATCATATTTTCCTCAGGTCTTTTTGGTTATTGTTGTTCATATTGGTCTTCATTTTGAGGAAATGCAGTTTTTATTTATATTCACATAACAAAATGTATTCCCTTTTTTTTGGACTACTGGTACATAGGCTACATGGGATGTAAAAAATGTTTTCTACTTTGTAAAGTTATTCAAGCAATATCTGTGTTTGAATATAACACTTGTCTTGCTTCATTGAAGGTTTTACACACGTATCAATATAATTATTTCATGTGCAAGGTAGCTATCATTTTGTCATCATTTCAACAAGTGTGATTTCATTTCAGGTATTTGAATGGAAGGACACCTCATATTTGACTCATCCTACCAGTCAGCGATGTGACAGTCAACAGAGGTTTTAATTAACACTTGCTGCCCCTTAAATTACCCGTATTTCCCATTAAAACGCCACTGTGGACATGTATCAAAAAGAGGACGAATGAAATGTGGGGCTTTTTTAGTCATGTTTGCAAATGTCAAGTAATTGTAGTTCTTCTCACAATGTACATGGGATCCTGTAATACGACTCCCATCTAGCCTGCTCCAAGAGATTAGAGGGCGCCGCTATGTAATGTGAAAATACAGTATACTCTTACAATAACACCAATGCTACATTCAACCTCTAAAGTGTGTTGAAATGAATATCCCTAAGTTCACTCAACACTGCCATCTAGTGTTCACGCTAGACAGATACAAAGTGTCCGTACAGCCTTCTAGAACCAGTGATGCCAATTTAGCAATTTTGTTGCTAGATTTAGCAACTTTTCAGAGTACCCTAGCAACTTTTTTTTCAAACAGCACCTAGAAACAAATTTAGCTACTTAAAAAAAAATGTATTTGGAACTTTTAGCAACTTTTGAAAAGTTACTCAAACGCTAAAATGCATTTCCCCTCTAAATGACACACAACCGATTTTCTCTGTCACACACTCAGTCACAACACGCGTGCCTGGCTGCAACAGTGCATTGTGAGTGACGTCAGCAGCAGGCGCTCAGCTCGTCCACAGGCAGCAGCAGGCCAGCAGCAATTTCAGCAAATTGCAAATCATCGTTGGCTGACTGCAGCAGCAGTAGTATGCGTTCGACGAGACAAACCCAATGAATATAGTTGGTCACAAATGTTTGATCTTGAACAGAACTTACAACATCAATCAACATGTCTAAATCAAAATTTCACAGCCAGAAGTACAGAAAAGAGTGGGAGTCTGTACCTGAATTTAAAGGGTGGCTGAAGCCAGTAATTGGGGATGATTGACGGGCATATTGTGCATACTGCAAATCAGATATGCTTGCAAAAATGTATCACATCAAAAAACATTGTGCTACAGCAAAGCATATAAATGAATCAAAACCGTACAACCACGCAACGCAGTCTACATTACCACAGATGGTTAAGAAAGTGGATAACTGCAAAAGCGCAGAAGCTACTATGGCAATGGCCATTGCGGAGCATTGTTCGCTGCTAGCATGCGACCATTTAGGTATGACTTGCAAAGCTGCCTTTTCAGATTCTGTGGCAGCAACAAACTTCCAAATGCACCGAACCAAGTGCACAGAAATGATTAGGGGAGTACTGGCTCCTTATTTTCTCAAAAGGGTAACATCAGATGTGGGGGATGAGAAGTTCAGTCTCCTTTTGGATGAGTCCACTGATGTCAGTGTCTCGAAATACTTGGGTGTGGTGATTCAGTATTTCAGTGCTAAAAAAAGAACCGTTGTGTCCACATTTCTCGGGCTGGTTGAATTGGAGGGGGGCGATGCCAGATTAATAGCAGAGGAGGTAGTTGAGTTTCTTGAGAAGTGTARCCTTAAAAAAGAGAATCTTCAGGGTATTGGCACTGATAATGCGTCCGTGATGACTGGGGTGCACAACAGGGTGCACAAGATTTCAAAGGAAGAATGTGCATTGCCCAATTTGGTATTCATCCTCTGTGTGTGCCATTCTTTACAATTGGCTGTCAGTGCAGCATCCAAAGAAACCATCCCTAGGAGTGTTGAGTACTTAATCAGGGAAACCTACAACTGGTTTTCGATTTCCCCAAAACGGCGCGAGGCGTACAAAGCAGTGTATGCCACCATTAATTGTGGCCAGAAACTCCTGCAGATCACCAAAGTGTGTGCCACACGTTGGCTATTGATTGAGCCTGCGGTAACTCGTATATTGAGCCAGTGGGAAGAACTGAAACTCCACTTTGAGTTGACCAAGGCTAGTGAGCATTGATACATGGCAGATGTGCTCCACGCCATGTACATGGACAAGACCAACTATGTCTACCTGACATTCTTCATTCTTGAAATCAATCCTGTCTGATGTACAAGTTGCAGTGAAGTCATTTAAGGGAGAGCAAACAGATCCTGTCAAGCTTTTGGACAATCTRGTACACCTCTTAACATCAATTTGCAGCAGAGTAGACAACCCTATGGCAAAAATGGATGTCCTGAAGGATGCCATTGATGGATGTAACGGATGTGAAATGGCTAGCTAGTTAGCGGTGGTGCGAGCTAGCAGCCTTTCAATCGGTTACGTCACTTGCTCTGAGACCTTGAAGTAGGGTTTCCCCTTGCTCTGCAAGGGCCGTGGCTTTTGTGGAGCGATGGGTAACGATGCTTCGTGGGTGACTGTTGTTGATGTGTGCAGAGGGTCCTTGGTTCGCGCCCGTGTCGGGGCGAGGGGACGGTCTAAAGTTATACTGTTACATGGACATCTCAGTCCATCACCATACCTTGGGTACCTTTTAGAGAGCACGGTGTACCAACTCAGTCTTGCGCCAGAGGACAAAAAGGTCATTCGGAGATGGTGCATCAACTACATTGTTGCTTTAAGCTCCCAGACAACCTTGAAGCCCTGCGAAACATGGCCTTGTTCAGTGTTAAGGAAACACTAAAGCACAATAAAGGCTTCACTGAAATGATTAAAGTAGCTGAGCTACTGGGATACCAGCCACAAACAATTTATCAAATTGTTTCCCAATGGAGAAACATCCATCTGTTTAGGTGGGACTCAACTGAAAATACAGTCGAGTTTTGGAGTGAAGTCAATAACTACACGGACTCTTCCGGGTCAAATCCTTTTGAGGAACTGTGCAAAGCTGCGCTCGCTGCCCTCTCCTTGCCACACTCAAATGCAGAGGTTGAACGGCTGTTCAGCCAAATGAGTGTGTTCAAGTCAAAGTTAAGAAATAGAATGTCACTGCACACTCTCAACTCCATACTCCTGGTGCGGTATGGACTGAAGCTGGCTGGTGATACCTGTTACCAGCATAAACTACCAGGTGAAGTTCTGCAGCAGTTTGGCACCACAGCAGCATACAGCTTTAAGGACACTCCATCCTCGTCTGCTTGTTCCAGCTCCGTGACAATGCAGTTGGACAGTGAAGATGAAGAGGATTTCCTTGCCAATCTGTGATTCATCATATTTATAGTACGTATGCAAGGAGTGGACTTTCTGGAACTGGCGGAGACACACAGCTGATGGTGGCAGTGTGTACTGCAGTGTGTGCGAGAACAGTGGCAATATCTGGAGGAAACCATTGAGCAGCTAGCCAGCCAAGCAGCACAACAACCTGGAGAGAGATGCCTAGCGCAGACATTATTTGAGATAAGTTGCTTGTTCAATAAGACAGCATATATACCTTGTTATTAGCTTGTACCAATAATTGTTGATCAGTTAGGTAGCATGTTAACTAACTACCAATACACTGCTTAAAACTATAATTGTTAAGAATGTGGAGGTTTACTAGTTAAAAATAAAATGTAATTGTTCAATAATTCAATGTGTTGTGTTTAAAAAAAAAAATGTGATCATATAAAATGTGTTGTTTATATTACTTTTACAAATAAAAATATATGATAATAAACAAACAAATCTAAACTAACAAATGTAAAATCATATTTTTCGCCGAGATGGCCGGTCTATTCTAAGTTTTACGTTATTACGCAATGACGTCATCACGCAAGGACATCACAACGTCATTTAGCAACAAATCAACCTGCCTCTAGCAACTTCCCCTGAAAATTAGTTGGCAACACTGTCTAGAACGTCACTTATCTCATATGTTGGTCAGCTAGTGGGAAATCAATCAACTCGTCGTGACATGTGTCGTGATCGATGGTTGTCATTGATGCCGCATTCACAACAACTGGGACTCGGAAAAATACGAGGTCAAATCATGACGTAAGTGATCTTCAGGTCGGGAAGTCGGAGCTCTAGAAAGAGGCTCGGGTTCCCGAGTTGGATGACTGTCAAATCGATTTCTTTTCAGTCGGAGCTCGTTTTTTTCCCGAGTTACCAGTTGTTTTGAACGCCTTGATGTCGGAAGTCGGAGATATCCGAGTTCCCAGTTGTTTTGGACGCGGCATAAAATACCGATGACGTAACAAGTGATCGTTCAAATGACAGCTAATAATTACGTGTGACCTGAGTTGACTGTGATGCCTATGGCATGAGTAGATGAGCCGGTCCCTGTCTGTCTTAGTTTCTATGTGATCATTATCTTATCATTATTCAGACTATTGAATGGCTGACAGCTGCAGAAGTGTTCATGCCAATATCTGGCCACAAAAATCTGACCGTATTGTGAGACATATGTTCTAATAAATATTCGATATGACTCATATTTCTACTTTTCTATTATTATATTCTAGGACATTGTGAACAGAGAATTGAAGACAAAACGTTACATTGGACATCTCCGGAAACAGTTGCTACATAGACTAAAAAAGAATTGACAAAATGTGAAAACTTGCCAAAGACTCCAGCCACCCTAGTCATAGACTATTCTCTCTGCTACCGCAAGGCAAGCTGTGTTGGTCCAAAAGGCTTCTTAACAGCTTCTACCCCCAAGCCATAAAACTGCTGAACAGCTAATCAAATGGCTACCTGGACTATTTACATTGACCCAACCCCCCCCATAACGCAGCTAATACAAACTAATAATAATATACACAAAGTCAATTTAACACTACTTTATAGTAAAAAAAAACACAAATACCTCGAATAACCTGTACCMCGCACATTGACTCGGTACCGGTACCTCGTGAATATACAGCCTCGTTATTGTCATTTTATTGTTGCTCTTTTATTTTATAAAAAAAAMAAACATTATTTAATAAATATTTTCTTAACTCTTATTTTTATTCAAACTGCATTGTTGGTTAAGGGCTTGTAAGTAAGCATTTCACGGTAAGGTCAACCTACACCTGTTGTATTCAGCGCATGTGACAAATAACATTTTGTTTTGATGATTTGATGTGATATGCTCAGATCTGACTAACTCATGATCTTCTAATGACAGAGCCTTTATAGTGATCTAAAATACACCAAACTAAAATATAAACGCAACATGTAAAGTGTTGGTCCCATGTTTCATGCACTGATATAAACGATCCCAGGAACGTTCTATTTGCACAAAAAGCTTATTTCTCTCAAATGTTGTGCATTTGTTTACATCCATGTTAGTGAGCATTTTTCCTTTGCCAAGATAATCCATCCACCTGACAGGTGTGGCATATCAAGAAGCTGATTAAACAGCATGATCATTACACAGGTGCAACTTGTGCTGGGGACAATAAAAGGCCACTCCAAAATGTGCAGTTTTGTCACACAACACAATGCCAGAGATGTTTTAGAGTAGAGTGGAGTTTTGAAGGAGCGTGCAATTGGCATGCTGACTGCAGGAATGTCCACCAGAGCTGTTGCCAGACAATTTAATGTTAATTTCTCTACCAACGTCGTTTTAGAGAATTTGGCAGTATGTCTAATTGGCCACACAACCACCGACCATGTGTAACCACGCCAGCCCAGGGCCTTCACATCTGGCTTCTTCACCTGCGGGATCGTCTGAGACCAGCCACCTGGCCAGCTGAAAAAACTGCTGCACAGCTGACAAAACTGAGGAGTATTTCTGTCAGTAATGAAGCCCTTTTGTGGGGAAAAACTCATTCTGATTGCCTGGCTCCTCAGTGGGTGGGCCTATGCCCTCCCAGCCCCACCCATGGATGTGCCCCTGCCCAGTCATGTGAAATCCAAAGATTAGGGCCTAATTAATTTATTTCAATTGACAGATTTCTTTATATGAACTGTAACTCAGTAAAATCGTTAAAATTGTTGCATGTTGCTTTTATATTTTTGTTCAGTATAGTTCCATTGGAGCCTGAATTTGTCATACGGCCCAAACGGATTCATAATGTTTAGAGCCTTTATAGTGACCTAAAATAGTTCCATTGGAGCCTGACTTTTTCCTATTGCCCAAACTGACTCATAATGTTTCCAGTTATAGGTTATTCTCTTGATGTCATCCAATGAGGAAGAGCTGAGTACCAGGCCAACTCACCAACTTCCTGCGGGGCTTTCCTGAGATGTGACAATGCCCCCAGGCACCACTCAACCTTATCAGACCAAATGTTATCTGTATGTACCTTCAAAAGACCGGCGGGTGGACATCGGATCTGTCAACACTAATCCTCTATTACTTTACCTCTGCAATGATCTGTATGTCAATACAGGATATGAATGTCATCATTTGAGTATGAATGTTTCACAAGGATGTGTACTTACAGTATTAGACTCGTTTAATTGAATGAAATAACATGGACATGTTTTTGTACATGTTGTTGATCTTTCCTATTCACTGATGCAGATTCCCTAATATCATTTCTGCATGGTAACCAACCAATGGTTGTGTGGGTCATTCATTCATCATTGTGTCCAAATTAATGAACACAAGTCAAACCACTTTGTTTGTTAGCCTTGACCGTACAGTACCATTCCTGGCACCTGTTGTCAGCTGTGTTCCTACCAGTCTCCAATGAAACCTTCTGTCAGCTGTGTTCCTACCAGTCTCCAATGAAACCTTCTGTCAGCTGTGTTCCTACCAGTCTCCAATATAAAACCTTCTTTCAGCTGTGTTCCTACCAGTCTCCAATATAAAACCTTCTTTCAGCTGTGTTCCTANTAAAACCTTCTTTCAGCTGTGTTCCTACCAGTCTCCAATATAAAACCTTCTTTCAGCTGTGTTCCTACCAGTCTCCAATATAAAACCTTCTTTCAACTGTGTTCCTTACCGGTCTCCAATGATACTTTCTTTCAGCTGTGATCCATACCGGTCACCAATGTGGCCAGTTCTTTTATATCGAAACCCATTGTGAGACTCTTAAAACTTGGACAGCAGTTAGCGTGTCACCGGATAGGTGCGGCTGGTGTTATTCACATCCAGTGGAATAGAACTGCAATTACTAAATAGCCAGCTGTTCATGTAAAGTTTATTTTGTTTCTAATGTGGGTGTTGAAATGTATTCTATTCTACTCTAATGTATTCCATGTAATTTTATTCTACTCTAGGCCTACTCTACTCTACTGCACTCTACTGAAGGGGGATACCATCAGTTGCACAACTGAATGCATTCAACTGAAATGCGTTTTCCGCATTTAACCCAATCTCTCAGAGAGTTGCAGGGGCTGCCTTAATCGACGACATCGGCACCTGGGGAGCAGTTGTTGGGGGTTAACTGCCTTGCTCAAGGGCAGAACAGCAGATTTTTCCACCTTGCCTGGCTCAGGGATTCAAACCACTGACCCAACGCTCTTTACCGCTAAGCTACCTAATGTTTTCCATTTTATTTTATTATTCTCTATTCTCGTCTCTTCTACTGTACTATATAGTCGTGGCCAGAGGTTTTGAGAATGACACAAATATTAATTTCCACAAAGTTTGCTGCCTCAGTTTGTATGATGGCAATTTGCATATACTCCAGAATGTTATGAAGAGTGATCAGATGAATTGCAATTAATTGCAAAGTCCCTCTTTGCCATGCAAATTAACTGAATCCCCCAAAAACATTTCCATTGCATTTCAGCCCTGCCACAAAAGGACCAGCTGACATCATGTCAGTGATTCTCTTGTTAACACAGGTGTGAGTGTTGACGAGGACAAGGCTGAAGATCACTCTGTCATGCTGATTGAGTTCGAATAACAGACTGGAAGCTTCAAAAGGAGGGTGGTGCTTGGAATCATTGTTCTTCCTCTGTCAACCATGGTTACCTGCAAGGAAACATGTGCCGTCATCATTGT